>NW_028324304.1:10573216-10703216 GCF_058129835.1 Hydra viridissima
GTGCTTTATAGTTGTTTTATCAATGTATTTTTGTAATGATGTAAAGTGTTTTTTTATTGTTTGTATGTGTTAATATGTGTTATATAATTGTTTTAAAAATGTGTTTAAATATGTATATATAGTATATATTTAACCTTATATACATATTTAAACACATTTATTGTCTTTATAGTTGGTACATATGTTTACATTATGTTGTTTCCGTGTTTTCAAAGTGCTGTGACTTGATAAACATGTAGAGCAAGATTTGTAAACTTTGCCAGCTAAGTGATGTACTTTTAACAGAGGGTTACACGATAGTGTTTAGTGTCAAACTGTTACTGCTTTAGGTCTAGCTGTTTTCAAGCCTTTATTATTAATTATTCTAAAAATACATAATAATGTATTTTAATAACATTTTGCGTAATGTTGTTACTTATGTTTTGTTATATATGAATGTTATCTTACTTAAGTTATATTATATACATATTATAATAACTTATGGTGTGTGCTATTGTTGTGTGTTGTTGCTGTGATGTTTTTTTGTTATCTTTTGAGTTAATAGACATTTAGCTTATCTTTATGTTGGTGTCTGTTGTTAAAAATGGTAAATAAGTAATTTTATTAAAAATCACTGCTTTTAATCATTCACTAAAAGCCAATACAAATAATTTTGCCTTATATACAATTTATTTTATCTCAATTTGATTTTTTGTCTTTAGCGCTGTTTACTACATGATTTTGCTATAAATATTTTGGAATCATGATGTTCCAGCATAAATTGCTATATTCGCTTTAAGTTGCAATAATCTCCCTTCACATAATGAAGTTGCAGTTGTATTTGTTGGTGAAGATGGTGCACCACCTGGTTCCAGGGAAGTTGTTATTTACCCAAGAGGACATCCTCTTAAAACTATATCAAGTATTTCTGCCAACTTAGATCCTATGGTTTATCCTCTATTTTTTCTGAGGGGTGATGCTGGTTGGCATAATCAATTGGTTCACAACCCTTAATGTGCTACATTGGTTAGAAATCATGTAACATTATCTGAAAATGAAAGAGCACATTGCTATTTGTATGTGGACATTCCTTATCATTTTATATTTGATGAAAAATGTTGTAAATGGAAGGTTAGACAAAGGGGTGGTAATAAGGTGATAGTAAGAATGTGTAAAGTTAATCCAACTGGAGAATTGTTTTTTCTTAGACTTTTACTTTTGCAAGCAAAAGAAGTAACATCTTGGGAGAACTTTAATAGTATGTCCTTGAAATGTCTGTTAATGGTATTGTCCTTGAAACATTTCGTGAAGCACCCTAGATTTAAAACCTTAATTTTAAATCTAGGGTGTTTTAATGTCTTAAATTAGAAGTAATTGAATAACTAATATTTAATATAAAAACAAATATACTTTTATGTATTTATATGTTTAGTAAAAAAATATAGTTAACTTTAAATTGGTTTTCTAATTTTGCCTTTCATATTTTAATTTGGTTTGTTATTTTCGCTGGATTTTAGGATCAAGGGTGTATATATTCTATTGTTATGTGTTATTGTTGTGATTTTTTGTCTTGATACTCATTTTTAACAATAGACACCTTCACGTTGGTAACTATTGTTAAAAATGAATAATAGGTAGTTTCATTATTGGAACTTACTGCTTTTATTTATTTACTAAAAGCCAAGACAACATTATGCTAAAAATGCAATTTGTACCTTAATTTGAATTTTTTTTTTTTTTTTTTTTTTTTTTTTTTTTTTTTTAGTATTGTTAATCCTTTTGTACTTCAAATTAAACTTTATAGTTACATTTTTGATAAATGTTTATATTAACTGCCATGTCAAAATAGGTTATTATAAATAGGTAAATTGATTTTCAGTTTTTATGTGGTTTTTTTTTTTTTTTTGTTGTAATTATGGTATCATAATTCCTTTTTTTTTTTTCTTTAAGATTTACGATTGACACATTTATATGATTTAATAAAAAAAAAAGCTGGTTACCTTTTATTGTAAACTTTTGTCAGTTAAAATAATATAAATATATGCAATTAGTTCAATTTTTTAAAAATCTTCTCTATTTTATGCCTAATTATTTGTTGTACGTAACTTTGGGGATCTTTTTAAACGGGGTGGGGGGGGGGTTATAATTGTAGTTTTGCGCATTTGTCAAATATCAAGTTACTTAAATTTTGTAAGGTGTTTAACTAATTAATTAGCTTAGTCTGCATTTGCAACACTTTTGAGGAAAGAAAAAATTCTTATATATGTTAAATTCTTATATATATTAAAAAGAAAAAGTTCTTATATATGTAAATCATTGTTTTACATTTTATTATTCTGGTAAAAGGTCTCCATCAAAAACTTGATTACTCTTAATAAAAATAACTCTATTCTCCTGACCACCATTAAGGCAAAAACGGGGAAGAGAGGTCCTTTACTAAAACTTTTGAAACAAAGAGGGCATATATAAAAATGGTCAGATTAGTGCCATATACTGTAATGGCAAATGTTCAGTTATTTTTAATAAGTTTAATTAGTTGTGTGCACTTAACGTTTTAAAGACAATTTCCTTTTTTAAAGAAACATGTATCAAGGGGGATACCAAAAAATTAATAAATCATGTATAATTTACGCTCGCTTTATACTAATCTTATTAATTAGAGTTCATGTTATAAAAGATATAACAAGAATTTAGCTTTACTTTTTCGTCAACTTAAAGCATGATGAAGTGTTATTATTTTGTGTCAGTAACTAAAAACGTATTGTGTTGAACTTAGTAATGTCGAGGAAAATGGTTCTGCCTTACACTGATATGACCTATGTCAGTTGTAAATTACTCAAATAATGTTAAATAATTGGTAAACTATTTTACCTCCGCATACTTTTTATTTTAATTTTACCGATGGTTTAGTTTTCTCAATTTTAAGGCGTTTTTCTAAAAGGGCATAGTTAAGGTTTCGCAACTTTAAATTGTGGAAAACAGCCACTAAATTCAGTAACAGACCAACCATAACCTGTATTACGGGTTGCTTTTTGCTAGTTATTATTAATATTACTATTATTATTATTATTATTTATAGTTATTATTGAACAGTCTAAGGCTCCCACCGCGCTTTGACCATATCAGCTTTACACACTGACAAACCTACATTACATTCTATATTTGTGCTACTTCCACACTCACACCCTTGTTGTCACTATCTCTGTCTCACAACTCTGCATCACTCTCTAAATCATACTAAAATAAAATATTTAGATAAAATTATTTAACAAAATCCCCACCCTCACAATATCAACCAAAATAATAAGATAAAAAAATAAAGTTTTTATCAACCGAAAAATAAGATTGCAGTTGAATGAGTATGTTTTTAAGAGCATCTGAATATGATATCAACTGTATTGACTAACTCCTGTAGTTACATTAAATCATATATTGAAAGGGACTTGCAAACATAACAAGAGACTATAGATATTAATTTTGATGCTAAATTAATGTAAAAAATAGTGAACTTCAAGTGAGTCTCTATAAGTAGACTAACATAATCAGTTTCTATAGTTTGCAGATTGTTTTCTCATGAAAGTTTTCAATAATTTTAAGCAAGAGCTATTTAACTTAAATGATCGTGGTAATCAGATACTAAAAGATTGACTGAATATTTGGTTCCATGATTGAGACTGCATAATGTTTCATGTGAAAAAATTCATCAACAAAAACGTACCTATATAACAGTATGATCCTGTATAGAACCTGGTGGGATAATAATCAAAAGACTCCGTACTATAATAATCAACGCATGAACAACCTGTTTGCCAATAAAGAACCATGTCAATATAGCTGTGTTGCTCCCTGCGACTTACGCACCATTCAAAGCAGTAAGATGTTGAATACATTGTGAACGATTGATAAACTGCATACTTTACCGCTATGTTTTTTAAATCACATTGATAATCTATAACTAAAGATAATATATGTAAACATTAAATACTAAATTTAAACTCAAAGAACAAGTAACAAAAGGGTTTTTCATGTTATTAGATTGTTCATTCCTATAACAGTATTTTTGTATCCTTGTTTTATGTTTAATAATATGGGTTTAGAAACCTGGATTTTGTTGTTCAATCTTCTCCATTTCGCATACTGTTTGAAACAAAGTATCATGCGGATTGATTTGGAATATTCCTGTTTTAATGAATCCACGATCGTAATGCTCCTGACAACTCTTTGCTACTCCTGCAGCTAAAAAAACTTTTTCCTCTTAAAAACCATTTGCAAAAAGTTTCTTGAAAAACAAAATCCTGATAACGGTTAAAAAGAAAAAACAGTGCTTAGTAAAAGAAATTTTTTTTTTCAATTTTACCTCTTGTGCAGTTACAGATATGTTGACGCCGGTTATCTGCAGAACAAGATGGATTGCAATCACAACTTCCGCAAGGGTTCAACGTTAAATTGCAGCTGCGCGAACACCTCGGCTATGAAAAGAGTTGTAAATTTTATAAATTATGTGCATCATGTGCATATTTATACATACATACATACATACATACATACATACATACATACATACATACATACATACATACATACATACATACATACATACATACATACATACATACATACATACATACATACATACATACATACATACATACATACATACATACATACATACATACATACATACATACATACATACATACATACATACATACATACATACATACATACATACATACATACATACATACATACATACATACATACATACATACATACATACATACATACATACATACATACATACATGCATGCATGCATACATACATAAATACGTAGCGTGCAAATGTAACCGGACAAGCGCATAACTTGAGATAACTTTTGAATGAAAAGTCCTATTTCTTTCAAATTTTCACTAGAATGTCAAAAAATTGATTACAATCCGGGCAAAAAAAAAATACTTGAAGTAGATTTTTTACTTTGAAAATTTTTTTAATTAGAAATTTTGTAATTTAAAGTAAATTTCTTTAATACTTCGTTGGAAAACCCTTAGCATTGAGTCCACAAACCTCATAATCATATTTTGTATCAATATTTTCCCATTCTTGTTTCAGAATTTTAAATAAATCATGTTTACTTGTTGGTTTTTGACCTGAAATTTGTCAATCAAGGTGTTCCCATAGATGTTCAATAAGATTGAGTTTAGGACTTTGCAAAGGCCATTCCATTTATCGAATTTTTTTGGTCTTGAAAATGTTTTTAAGAAGGATTGAAGTGTACTTTGGGTCATTGCCCTGCTGAAATAACCGTCCTCTAGGCATTTTGTTTTTAGCATGTGGTAGCATAAGATCCTTAATGATATCTTTTTTCATATTTTTGTCTATTTTGCCATCAATCAAATGGATAGGACCGACACAATCTCTATTGAAGTGACCCCAGACCATAACGTTTCCACCTCCGTGCTTTACTGTTGGTAGCTGGTATTTAGGATCGTTTCTATAGCCTTTTGGTCGACGAACATATCTAACACCATCAGATCCAAACAATTTAGATTCATCACTAAAAAGTAGTTTCGACCATTGTTCTCTTGACCAATTCAAATGTTCATTTGCAAATCTCATGCGTGCTTTTAGATTCTTTAAAGAAATAAAAGGTTTCTTTTCAGGACGTCTTCCAACTAGATTTGCAGACCTCAAATGACGCTTGGTTGTGTCAACGCTGCATTTTCATTGTAAAATTCTTTCATTTCAGCATTTAACAAAACAGCATTTTTGTGTGGATCATTTTTTATGGCCCAAATTAAAATTTTATCTTGTCTTTCAGATGTAATTCGAGGCCTTCCTGACTTTAGAGAGATTCTATTGTTATTTCATTCTTTATATCTTTTACTTACATCCGCTTGATTTTCCTAAATTAAACTGATCCGCTATGTCTCTTGTAGTTCTACCTTGTTTAATTGTACGCAATACCGCTTCTTTAACAACTAAACTGGTATACTTTTGCTTTGTCATTTTTAAAATATATTCAAAATAATCTTTTTTTTAATTAAAAATACCTTATGTTTTATTTACCGTTTTGAAACATTAAAACCAACAAAGGTATTGGAATTTTATTATTTTAGTTCTGCCCGGATACTTTTGCACGCGCTTATTTCAATAAAATGAACTTTTGAGCTTACATTGCTTAGATTTAGTCAAAATTCTTTTGTTTTTAGAATTATAATCAATTTTTTGACATTCCAGTGAAAATTTGAAAGAAATTGGACTTTTCACGCTACTGTACATGCATGCATACCACTTGTGTAAATTATGAACTTACTGGTGTTGTAGAAATAAAAAAAGCTCCATCAGATATATAAGTTATCGGAATATAATCGAAAAACTGACAATAGAAGGAGGAAATGTTTAAGACTTTAATTGCTATTGATTTGCACCAATTAATATTGTTGTAACAAACAGAAACGCAGTTTTGATAACTTGTGTGTGTTTCCTCTTTGTTTTTTCTTATACCATCATTTACTTTTTTGTTTTGATACACTGTGAAAGAATATGGAGATGTTGTCCTTTTTATTGGGTAGCTATACTTTGTTTCCACATTGGTTAGCTTCGCAATCAGAAGTGATATGCATATAAGGTATGCATTAACGGTCATTTTTGTGTTACTATTATTACCTAAAATTTTTGTTCACCAAAAATTTTGATTATAAAGATCAAACAGTAACATCAAGTTTATATCCCATAACATAATTATTGTTTCAATCTTAAACAAAGTTAAATGAAATGTTACCAATGACACAACATTTTATCTCAAATAGTTTGTCTCTAGATGATGGTACACATTTTGTGCACTTATCATCAGAAAAAGTGCTTTGATAACTCAGTGATGCACAGTTTTATTTATTTTAATGATTTAATTATTGATGAAATGGAAGTAAAAAGCTCAGTGATACATCTGAATTAGAAAAGTTTATTTGAGGAATTAATTATTGACAAATGAACGAAAATTTATATGCTAAATGGGAAGAATTCTCAATGCGCAGCATGAAAACAGAATTAAAGCAATCAGTTTAAAGTTGACGCAATCTTAATACACCAGAGTTTTTTAAAGCAATAGTTTATACTTTGAAGTAGTTTGTAAACTATACGAATTTTTTGTTTAAAATAAAGAGCATTTTATATTTTCAAATTTTATGTAAAAAAAAAGATATGTTAGCTTTAATAAAAAAATTTCAAAGAACCGACTAACCTAGTTGCAAAAAAACGTTATTACTCAAGTTTTTAAATCTAATACTCCAATATACATAGCTATAAAGTTTAGGATCATTTTGTACAAATAAGGTTTTGGATAGACAGTTTTTTGTAAAGCTAAAGCAATCTTTTTTTAGGACTCAATATTTATGTGGAAACTCAATATTCATGTGAATACTGCCGATCCTGGCGGGAATTCATTTTTATGAGTTTAGTTTAATCAGAGCTTTCTTTGTGAAAAACTGTCTAAATAAAACAACAATATCGTTTATCCTCAGATTATTTTGGCAGGTGCTTTTTCAAAAAATGTCAGAAATTAGACTTTCAGCTGAAAATGTATTTGGAAATGTGTTAGGTCACTAAAAATTAATAAAAAGTTTCTTATATGTCTAATTGAAAAACTTGTCTTTCCGAACTTCTACTTTAGCGAAAATAGTTTTTTTTTATTTAGTCATTAAATTCAGCTTGAAGCACTCCTAATTATAAATTTTTAAATTGTAAAGCTCCAATCAAAAGTTGTTTTTCAGCATGTTGATGTGGTAACTTATATTATTTAGATAAAAAAATAATGACCTAGGGTACTGCTTAAAAGTCTCTCCGCCCATATGCAGAATAAGAAAAAAACTTTCCCGGCCATTGGCAGAAGGAGAATGTTGAAAAAACTTTTTTTCTCAATATTTTTTCAATCCTAAACACATCTTGTTTTGTCTTTTGTATTTTTTCTTCATAAAATGATCCAGACATTTTTTCACAATTATAGTCTTCAATCTTACATGTGATTGGAGAAGTATTTTGTGCTACAGTTACAAAAAAAAAAAAGTTCTTCAGCCCATTTGGTTGTATAGCCTTTTTCGAAGATAGACTTTTGCTTGCTACCCACCCTACAACAAGTCGTCTTAAAGACAAATTGAAGAGGACTTGAAATTGGTCTTAAAGATGTCTTAAACTGGTCTCAAATGAAACACAGTAAGTCGTCTTATCTAAGACGTGTTAAAGTTGCCTTATTTAAGACATCTTAAAGTTGTCTTAAACTGGTCTCACATGAAACACAGTAAGTCGTTTTATTTAAAACGTCTTAAAGTTGTCTTATTTAACACGTATTAATGACGGTGCTGCGTTAAAAAAGTTAATCGTTAAAAAGTTTATAAACTGTGAATTCTGCGCGTGCGCAAATAAATTATAACTTTTTTAACGCCGTAAGGCGTTAAAAAAGTTCGTCTGTTAAAAAAGTATTCAAAATGGTACCGTCAACCGGGGTTACATTGGTCGCCGGGGTAACTTTGGTCAATTGTTGATTTTTTTTTAAATTCCTAAAGTTTAACAAAGATTGCATGTTTTAATTTTGTTAGAGATACCACAATATATATATCAACTATTATATCAACAATTTATATCAACAATTTTGGTATATCAACAGTTTTTGTGAATATAGCAGTTACTTCGTGGACTACATTGAGTTTATTTTGGGGTTTTTGTCATTTCTGATACATTTATTGAAACATTTGGATTCTTAGCCGGTGAAAATGCCGAGGAAATATAAGCGAAAGCCTGGTTCAAGAGCATATGCAACTACATACAGTCAAGAAACGTTATCCAATGCTATGAAAGAATGTTTAACTGGAAGAATGAGCGTGAGAAAGGCTAGTCGACAGTTTGGAATAAATGCTACCCATTTGCTTCAACCGCTAGATGTTGCTGTTTTCCTTCCGCTAAAGATAGAATGGCGCAGAATACTGGAAAATTGGCGAAGGGAATCGGGCATCAAAGAATCAATACCGAAAAATCAGTTCCACGGTCTTCTTGCTCTACTGCAACGTCAATTGAAAAGCGATAATTTGACATCTGACTTCAAGGCTAGTGGAATATTTCCCTACGATAAAGAAATGGTCATGAAGCGTTTGCCACAGGTTAACAAAGACATTGGAGGAGGTACCGGTAGTACTGTTAAGGAAGTATTCAATGAAGCTATAGCAGGTCTATTAGTGAAACATTTTGGACAGGATGGAAAAACAAATTGCACCAGAAGAAAAAAGATCACACCTGGCAAAGCCATAACACCGCAAGATCTGGTGAATAACACAACTCCTACCACATCAAAGAATAACAATAACACCAAGAATAACAAGAAAAGGGCAAGAGTTGAACAAGTGTCATCATCCTCAGATGACGATGATGACCTACTAGAAAATGACTTTTAATGACTTTTGCACAATAACAGGGAGCATTGATGCAAAATTTTTTGTCCATTTAAATGTTTTTTTCATGTTTCTCTAAGAACTGATGATTTTTTAAAACTCCAAAGTGACCAATGTTACCCCATAGCAGGGGTATTATTAATCAAACATGAAAACCTGGCGTAACATTGGCCACTTATCTGCGTTTAAAAACATTTGTAATAAAAAAATGAAATAAATAAATATAGAGCCCTGTAGCCAAGACCTATAATGTTTTTACCAAAAGAGAAAGCTGTAAAAAAGTTAATAAGATTCAGAGATGTTTAAGAAAAACTGCCAAAACTGACCAAAGTTTCCCCGGTTGACAATACTCTTTTATTTGCGCAAACCTCAAATCCACAACAGAATATGCTTTGAAATTTTGATCAAGGCATTGGGAGACATTCTTTTTTATTTTTGAGCTATAGCTCAAAAACAGAGTTTCAATTATTTTTTCCAAATTTTTTTTTCCCGCAATTTTCTAATTCTTTAAAGTTAAACTTTTTTCATGACATTTTTTTTTTCATTTGACCTCCTCATAGTATCAAAGCTTTTTAACTCCTAAATAAATTATATTTTGTGAAAAAATAGAACATAGATACTCACTTCTAAAAGAATTATACTGACACTGATACTTTAACCAGTTCTCTCAAAGACAAAAACATTGAATGTTTTTTTATTTTAAAATTTGTTTATTTAAAAAATAGGCTGAAGAGACAAAATCAAATATTTTTAATTTCTCATGTTTTAGTTCAGAAACATTAGCATTTCACCATGAGCTCCTGTTAAGCTATTTCTCTTTGCAGTATATACATTTCCACCAATACTAAAAAGTCTTTCACTCTCCACAGAAGATGGTAGGCAGCTTAAATACTTTAAAGCAAGCTTTGCTAATAGTGGCATTTTAGTTTTCTGTGATTTCCACCACAACAAAGGATTCGTTTTTTTTGTGAATAAGGTCTTCATTTGAGTAGAGTTGAATTTCGTTTAATAAAGTTTCATTTGAAATTAAAGTTTGTGGTTGGCAGATTTGTTTAGAATTAAATCCTACAAGTTCTTCAAAGCAATTGTCAAAACCCATTTCTACTATATCTTTGTATTCATTTAGTACTGTACCATTATTTGCATATTCTGAATCAATATTTTCAATGTCACAAGCTGCAGACCGATCATTTTCAGTAACTTTGATGTTTTTTATATTTTCATGGGTTTTAATAAGTTGAATGGTTATGTTTTAGCAGCTGAGAAGGTGTTTTCATTTTTGAACATTTTTGATTTGAATCTGGGATCAAGAAATGATGACAAGATGATGTTATAGTTATCAGTATATTGTTTGAATTTATTCTCAATTGAATAAGTTAAATCAGTTGTCATAAATTGAAGCTTTATTAATGAAATGTTTCAAAAGCTGTATCTGTGGTATAATATTTGAGACAATAGAATTTCTTTCACTCAAGCGAACTGTTGTTTTTTGGAAATTTTTTAGCAAAACACTAAATTATCCAATAATTATCCATTTGTTTGCATTTAATGAAGGAAGCTTACCATTTTCAAGTGCATATATGGTTAGAGGTTTCCTGTTCATAAATTTGTTCTAACATGATAGGTACTATTCCACCATGTTGGAACATTTTGAATAAGTTTTTGCTTAGGAACGTTGTTTGCTTCTTGAAGAGCTTTAAGTGTATGGCAGGCTTGGGGAGAATGGCTAAAATGCCTAACAATTGAATGGCAGTTTGCAATGACATTCTTGACTACTATTTGTTCAAAAATACACTCATTAATTACTAGTTGAAGTGTGTGTAAACACAAGCCATACTATCATATGGGCTATCTTTAACAGCCTTAACAATATTTGTACCATTATCTCTAGCTATTAAATGAATTTTTGAAGGTGATATTTTAAATACAGCCATAATATCTTCAGTCAATTCAGCAATATTTGCTGCTGTATGCCTCTCAGGAAATAGAGCTACTCTAAGTACAAGTTTTCTGATTAAATGTATTGTCTAAACAGTGACCTGTCAGGCTCATGAAGCTTTCATTTGAACTACTGGTCCATGTATCAGTAGTAAAGCTGGCGCTACTCGACTTTCTCCCCCCCCCCCCCCCTTTTTTATGATTGATTATGATAGAGAATTTTATGCTGATTCAGAGAAATATAAAAACATGGACCTGAAAATTAATGGAAAGTGCTCTAATTCGAAGTCAAAGTTGTAAAAAATCCCACTAAAAACCCTAATATTCGCCATTTTTTTTCAAAACCCTTTCATTTTTAACGAAAATTAATTACCGTTACATTGCGCAATAAACAGACCTGGTTTCAATTAGCCTTTGCATTATTATTTTAAACTATTATAACGAAAGTGTTATAAGGAAATGAAATTAATAGAAGATTTCAAATAAAGGTTAAACTTAGAATGTGATAATGTAGATAAATTGATGAATAATTATTATTGTATCATACGCTGGTTTATTTTATTAAAAAAAACGGTTTGAAGGTTACATTTTCTAAATTTTACATGTGATAGAACAACTATGAACTGAGTTTCAAAAGTTCTTCTTTTAGGAAAAAAAAACTGTTGAATTCTTTTTTAAAATTTATTACAATAGTACATTACTTGCAAAATAGTTTATTCTCTAATAATCAAAAAACGGCTATTTTCATTGCCACAAAAAATTGCGCAAGGTAAACATACTTTAACGACTTTTTTAACGTAAAAACCATGCTATTAATGTATTGCTTTTGTCAGCTAAAAGTTCATTAATTTATTATTTACAAAATGGCGATTATTAGGGTTTTTAGTGGGATTTTTTACAACTTTGACTTCGAATTAGAGCACTTTCCGTTGATTTTCAGGTCCATGTTTTTATATTTTTCTGAATCAGCATAAAATTCTCTATCAGAATCAATCATAAAATTAGGGGGGGGGGGGGGGAGAAAGTCGAGTAGCGCCGTAAAGCTTATGAATTCAGCAACTTAGTAAACATGGACAGCCATTTTTAATAAAAGTATAAACTACCTTTTAATATTTTACATACCCTAACGAAACGATGCAACTTTTTTAACGCCAAATTTCATTCCCTAACGAACGCTTTTAAATCATACTGCGCACGCGTAACGCATTCGCAGAACTATTTGTTAACTTTTTTTAACGACTAACTTTTTTAACGCAACAACGGCTTAAACTGGCCTTAAATGAAACACAGTAAGTCCTCTTAACCATGGACTTATAAGAGATGGACGTGCAACCCATTGTTTTTTTTTGCGAGCCATGCTCGTTGCGTATTGTTTCAAACTTTTGTTTTAAACAATAGAAATTAAATTATATTAAAGTCAGTGGTTGAGATACTAAAACATCCCTCAAAAGGAGGTCACTCCGCAAAGTCCGTAAAAATTACCGTAAATTTGATCAAAACACGGCCAAGAATTTTTGCACTTTGTACTTTTACGTCCGTGGGTTGGTAATGGAAATGAATTTTTCAAATTTGATACAACTATATTGAATTTTGTGAAACGAAGGTTATTAATGTTAGATTTTTTGCTGCATATTTTGCTGAAAGATTTTTTTTTTACGATGCAAATTGGACTAGAGGTAGGCCTAAACCCGAGTATAATCCAGTAGTTTTGGCGAAACCGATAATTAGACTAAAAGGTTTCCGCCAGAAATAGTTTTTTGTGATACTGCGCAGACAATTTTTTAAAAATAAAGTTAATAACAATTGAATGTTAATAACTATTGAGATGTTACTTCTGGTATTAATATTTAACAGATTGTTTTCAATGTCAAATCTTAAATACAAATACAAGAAAGTGTCTACATTTTTCACTAATAATCATGTCCTGTAGCCAGGGAGTCGACTATAAGCGCTATACTCATTTGTTCCTTCCACTCTCCAACTTTGTTGTCATCTTCATTCCCCTGTTGAAAATTACCCAGTACCGTCTTCTTTCTCCGTTACCGCATCCATCCCCGTAAAACAGTAAGTATTAAGGTAAAATATCTGATTTGTGAGAATTAAATCAAATAATTCACTTCTTAAACAGACTTTTTGCGGGTTAGTAAATACCAAAACTGCTGCTCCCATTTCACGGAGAACTCAACTTATTAAAATCTTGTTGTAACTTTGTTGAGCGCTTTTCTAACGCTACGAATACAAAGATTGTAATCCTTTTTGATAGTTTAAATTTTAACATTTAAAAAAATGGGAGTAGTAGGAGAAGGGGACTCATAGAAAATTGGGAATATCAGACCAACGAAAGAAAAAGAATGATAAGAAAAATATAGATCTTTAAAATATCATTTTGTAACAAGTAAAAATATAAAATAAAACCATGTAAAAAATGCCATGTAAAACAATATGTAAAATACTTACCAAATGTTGGAGACTTTTATTTATTGTATATTTTATTTATATATTTTGATTCATTTGGGTTCCCCCAGTTCTTTTCTAACTGGAATTCCATTTTCCTTTTTGGTGGCATTTGAAAATTTCTTTAAGACCTTTGCCAAATCTTCACAAACTTTACTGGTATCAATAGTTGATTCATCAACATCATATGTTAAGTTTTTTATCTGATTTAACATATCGCGAATTTGTGAAAGAGTTGAAGTTGTTACAACGGTTTTTTTCATCGAGTCATTAAGTGCCGGAGACAAACACTCTCCGTATAACATTGATTCATCACCAACTTCACATGGAGTTGGTGAATTGATTGGAATGTATACAGTATTCTCATCATCATTATCCAGAGTCAGGAAAGGAGAATTTCTATATAATGATGACAAAGAATTCCATGACCATGTTTCAGGAAATCTTACAAATACCAGGAAAAAATGCTTGCATAAATATGCAGATTCACGCCAACTTTTGCAAGAACATTTTGGCATCAATTTGTCACTTCCAAAATCTACAGTATAACTTTCATTATTACCTGAGAAACTGTTTACCGTAAATACTCCATGACTTTGTGGCCAAGCTCCAGTCATCTCAGAGTCATTAGCAAGTGCAATCTTCTCTAAACAGTTTTTGATAAAATCATGTGGTCTGTTGAATAGATATTCAGGGACAGTTGTATTATAGAGTTTATAGCTGGAGTGCATTTTAAGGTTCGCTTCTTTATAGCTAAATAAATTAATTAAAAAGCTTAAATTCATAAAACTACAGCATTTACTTTTGCAATACATTTACTTTTGCAATACATTTGCTACTCTTTACATTACTATTTTATTTAGTTTAATTATGTGCTAGTATATAGACACGCATTACTATTGCAAATTAAAATGCTCGTATGTATGACATTATAAAAGTATATGTATATATGTAAAACTATAACTTTTTATCTAAATTATAGAATTCCAGACAAATTTATATTTTACCATACTGAAACTACTACTGTAAACCTATAAAATATAAATGTAAAATATAAATAAACTAAAAACAAAGTAAAGAACTTCTCTAGCTTATCAGGAAAGAATTCTTCAATTAGGATTGTGAGCATGCTAGTAATTGAGGAGTTTTTATATCGTTGAAGGTATGAATATTTAAATGATTGGTTTTGTCGTTCTACACCATTATTTGTATTGCAATTCACCAAAAATCTATCACTTCGATATGCCCAAACCCATCTCTATAAACATACTTGATAATTGATAAATCTAAAACTATTACATTTCTCTGTATCATACTTATAGTGTCATATCATAATTGATAAATCTAAAACTATTACATTTCTCTGTATCATACTTATAGTATCATATCATAATTGATAAATCTAAAACTATTACATTTCTCTGTATCATACTTATAGTATCATATCATAATTGATAAATCTAAAACTATTACATTTCTCTGTATCATACTTATAGTATCATATCATAATTGATAAATCTAAAACTATTACATTTCTCTGTATCATACTTATAGTATCATATCATAATTGATAAATCTATGTGTAGGTATTCAATAATAGATAAAAACTACCAGCTTAGCAACTCTCCTATCGACCTTTTCTATAAGGTTAAAAAATATATATTAAATAGATTAAAATATACCTGAACTTGTGTTGTGCTTTTACAATATGTGATCTTATAGTTTTATTTCTAGGAAAAAATCTTCTATTATTGAAAGGGGGATTTTGATCTTCAAACATTTCTTTTACTTTAATCCTAAGCAATCTTTTCATTTCCCTGAGATTTAAAATTCCTTCTTTCACATATTGTTCAATCTGAATTGAAAGTTGAGGATCTATCATTTGGGAAATTAGCTCAATCTAAAAGTTGTTTGAACTGTTTATCAAAAAGCTGAACTTAAGACGATACAGAATAATATGATATATTTTTATAAATTGGAAATAGAAAATATTTTATTATACCTTATCCCCAACTGGATGATTTTCATGACAAGACAAATCATCTATTACCAGCACTATCTTTCTAATGATACTATCTTTCTCAAATGACCCATTCTTGATACTATCTCTGAGTAATTTTGATGCATTTTTTCTTCGCCATTCAGTTGATTCTAAAATCTATAAATACAAACTGACTTCTGAATTAAATGTGAAAATCTTAAAATAAAACAAAAAATATACTTAGAAACAAATTTTAAAAAATATATTTATATACATAGAAACAAATTTAAAAAAATGATAACCTTAAATTCTGGGAAAAGTATAATTTCTCTCATAACAACTTGAGCTGGGCACATAAACTTCTTGCTGTCCTGAAGAACTACATACTTTTTGTGGTAATGAGGATTAGCAATGCCCTAGTTTGATAATACCATTTATCTATTATAATGCAGATAAGCCATATAGAGAATATTGATTGGACATCATCATCATCATATCTTTTTTTGTTTATTGCATTCATTTTGTGTGCAGTTATTATTGATGAATTATTAATAATAATATTATGTGTTAAATAGCACATTTCAGTAAATGACATTTGTATGTATGTATGTATGTATGTATGTATGTATGTATGTATGTACATATGTATGTATGTATGTATGTATGTATGTATGTATGTATGTATGTATGTATGTATGTATGTATGTATGTATGTATGTATGTATGTATGTATGTATGTCTGCACTTCTTTTTGGCTGCTAAATTTCTATCAAATCCATGATGGCAGTCCAACACCTTTGATGTTGAAATCATGTAAGGTGTTCCAGAGAATGGAACGACATCATCTTCCCATAACACTTTTCAACTTTTTGCAAACACATTATCTACAAAGATAAAACCCAGCCACCAGCCAGGCCACTGATTGCATACAAAAAGTCATTATACTTTAAAACTGAGAGTTTATAAAATACGCCCAAATAAATGAATACAGATTTATTGTGATATAAGCAATATCATAAGCACATAAACAACTTAAAAGTCTCAGGTAAAGTAGGTACATGGAAGCCTGTGCTCTTAGAAATGATGTTAGAATGGAAAGCTTTTAGGAATTAGTTCTCCACAATAAAAAAAAGCCTCTAAGAGAAACAGAGAAGTTAAGAAGAATAGGTAGTGCTAATTGACAACACAACAGTGTTGTCACACAGACACAACAGTGATGGGAAGGATTGGAGGGAATACTAAATCAAATAGTTCCCTTTGATAAGATTGGTAACTTTCTGCTAGTTTGTGTATGAAAAATCATGCAACAAACTAGCAGATAGATTAAAATAAGTTTCAATGTACTTTTTATTTTTTTGTAACAATAAAAACCTACTCAAAAAGGTTGATAACAGCATAATTACTTTTTAATTACATCTTAATAACAGAAAAACAATTTAAAATAATAAAACCTATCTTTCTGAAATTTTTTCCGACTTTGAAAACTGCATATCGTGTAGTTGTTTGCAGTTCATACTGTTTTAAGCAAAATGCAGCTTCATCAGGTGAATCACATACAAATACAATTTTTATCATATTCCCTAAAATCAAAAAATAAAAACAACAAAAAAACAAGAACTTTATCAATACATCATAACTGTTGAGGTATAAAATGCACATATCTTAAAATATACCTTTCTTAATTGGCAACCAAAAAAGGGGCAAAAGTGAAAACAACTTACCTACATTAACGTATTCACCTGTCAGGGACCCAATTTTCAGGTACTTCTGTCAATTGTGTCCTAGAATTTGGAATATAAAACAGTTATTAGGGTATCACCACATTAGCATATATATATATATATATATATATATATATATATATATATATATATATATATATATATAATAAAGAAACTATGTATGGTACTTAAATTTCATGGCTTACAGCAATCATCAGCCATTAAATACTATGCTAATTCCATCTAAATAACATGTATATAATACATCAACCATGAAATACTAATTGTTACAGGTGTGTGTGTGTGTGTATATATATATATATATATATATATATATATATATATATATATATATATATATATATATATATATATATATAAACTTGGTTAAAGTATATCATAACAGCCTTATAACATTAATTGAAAAATTTGGACAATTTTTCTTCTTTATTGCTGGTGAAAATAACAGACATTAGTTATTGGATATTAACTCCAACAGCTATAATTTGATTTTTCAGGAAGTTGTTTAAAGTGCACATATTTTAAGTTGCTTAACATTATTATTATCATCATTTTTTTGCATTATTTTATTATTACTAATAAAACAATACGAGAAGAAAAAGTTTAATAACCTTTGAATTCATGCTCACTATTATCATCACTATCATCTTCATCAGTACTATTCTGGATGTCATCATCTCTGTATACATTTTCTAAGATACCATTATCCGATTCCATCATTTTTAAAATTTTTAATTAGCGATTTTGTGTGTAACTTTTTTTTGAAAGAAACTTAACATGCGAATAAAAAATTTACGGTAATTTTTACGGACTTTGCGTAATGACCTCCTTTTGAGGGATGTTTTAGTATCTCAACCAAAGTCAGTCGGATTCGTTGGAAATTTTTGGCCTCGTCTAACCAGTTGCATCAACTTCTTTTATTTATTAAAAATGACAGCAATAGAACCAACTATAAAGCTAGATGTTCTTAATATTTTAATAGCAGTGTATATAGCAGCTTAACTATTGTATATCTAAAACTACATTTTATTACATCATCCTATATATATATATATATATATATATATATATATATATATATATATATATATATATATATATATATATATATATATATATATATATATATATATATATATATATATATATATATATATATATATACACAAATAAAATATTTTTAGGTTGTGTTCTTTCACCAGATTTATGTAACATCTTAAAACAAGAATGTCTAGGCTTTGTATGGTCTTCAGTCAGTGAGGCAGCAACACACAAGATATTTAATTTGGCTGCAGATTCTACCAAAACACCAGGAAATTTATGTGCTAAACTTGCTTCATCCATGATGAAACAGAGATATGATATGAATTAATCAGAGTTCAGTGAGAATTTGAACCAGAATCTAATTAAAATTCTGCAATTAAGTTGGTTGACTGGCTCTGGTAGAGAAAAACGACCTTCATCGATTAATGCTTTATGTTTGAACTCCAAGTTAAAAGATATCTGGAATACTATATTAGTCTCAAGTGGATTAGAAGCATATTTTGCAGGAAAACACCTCCTATACCATTTTATAATAACTAGAGTTTATGAGAAACACCTTACATGTTGTAATAACCAGCTGAAAAATAGATATTTAATCACAGAAGATCTTGCATTGACTTCTCAAGAAGAGAAGATACTGCGATATGTTTCTGGTTTTATAGTATTTTCTTTGGCAAATTGTTACAAAGACCAAAATAATAAATCAGCAAAATATATCTTACAATTATTAGAATCATGGAGAGAAAAATCAGACCAAGGCATGGTGTTTGAAAGCATTTATGATTACACCAAGACATGGACTGAAAAAATAAACAGAGGAGGTTTGTTTTGTGTGAATACAGAATTTTATTTATTTATTTATAGAATAGAAAGAGTAGCACGTGAAACTTTAAACAAGTCTTTATTGACAACTTACCAAGGTGAAGATCTACGAAATGTTATAATGACAATGTTACAGCAGAGCCAGCTCATTGACTCTATTTGGGCATCACTTACTCGAGATATTATGGTTGAGGAATTGAAAGGAATTTTAAAGGATGTTATATTTAAAAAGTGGATTAATTTAAGGGCAAAATCATTTTTTGATGCATGGATACAGATAGCCAAAAGAAAGACAAATAATATATCAAGTAAAAGTGAGCCATCCATACGAAAAACCCTTTACAGAAAAAAAAAGTCGACAACAAATTAACTTTTTGAAAATGATTTGTATTTTTATTATTGAATACTCAATGAAAAACAAAAATGTTGAACATCTAAAATAAGTTCATGAACCAACCTTTAGATAAGCCTTTAAACAAGGGGAAGGGGTTTACACACAGATATACCTTAGTTCCCTTACTTATCGCACCTGCTGTCTATACGGGTATTTTGTTGTTTGTACTTTAAATAGTTTACACACATGGATGTTTTTAAGTTGTTTCTCTAGTTTTTTGAAGATTATTAATTTTCAAAAAGCTCAAGGAACAAATCTTAAAATATTCATGTGCGTAAATGATTGCACGTCTTTACAGTATTAGCTGATTGAAACACTCCAATTTTTATGTCTTCCTTCCACTAGGATAACAGATACGTAAAAAGTAGAAAGAAAAAGAAATTTTTTTAATAATCAAGATTTTTTTTAATAATCAATGACTACTAAAGTTTAAGTGCAGCTAAAAAAAATACTTAAGTTACAAAATAAGCAAATTGAAAAAATTCAGTTAAAAAATAATTTTTGGTACATTAAAATTTAAGATTTAAAAATAGATAGGTTAAAAAGGTGTTGTTTTTTTTTTTTTGCATAATCATTCAGTACTTAGAGAAAATTGGTGAGTAGGATTAGTTGCATTTAAAAAAAAAAAAGTTATAAAATTACAATAACATAAAAAAAAAATGCTTAAGAAATATGATATTAGTTTCAAACGGTCAATTAGGACAACCTTCCAATACCAATTCACTACGGATTAACAAATCATATAAATAGACGTATTCCTAATGATGCGTTATTTTTTCGACCTTTTATGAGATAAATCCTCGTCATGAACATCCAGTTTGAACATCTCTCTTTCTCAACCTCGTGTGTTTCCACTCATAACATGGATTAATCCATCGCCTGCAACACTCAAACCCAACACATTTCGATTGAATTCTTCTAAAGTAGGGTTTTTGTTACAACCTCCCCTTCTTCGTTGCTTTGAAAAGTATTCTTCTATCGGGTCTTGTGTAAATTTTTCAGACAGCAAAAATGTAACACTGTCTTCCAAAAGAAGAATCTTGCCCAATGCCACAAATGAATGCACTAAAAATACAAATGTGTTTTATTGCATGCTACAGAAAAAACTAAATTAGAATGGAATAAGTGTTACACCAAATAAAGAAAACATTACTATATAATATTGACAATAGAAAAAAAACTTACATTAACTAATTTTTAAAATTGTTCTAGAACCATGGGTGCCGGTGTAGTAGGCAGGATTGACTTAACGGTAGCGCACACTGTATAGTAAGCCGTACCGGAAGGTAACAAACACTGTACAGTGCTCGCTGCCTAGGTACAAATCACTATACAGTAATTCCTACCGGCCAGGTATCAAACACTTAACTCAGGTATCATGTACTAACGGCAAAAAAAAAAAAAATACTTATTGTTTAAACTTATTAATTTTTCATAACTTTTATAAGATTATACGATAACTATACTCTAAGAGTTTTTATAAAAGGATGTCCTTCATGGATTTGACTAAGAAGATTACCTTTCAGGGTTTACGTGGTCCTACTACCCTTGCCGACATGTAATTTGGGGGTTTTTTTTCAGAGTTTTCTTTTTCTTAAGTTGACTTCATTACGGTTAAGCAGTTTCATTTGCCTCATAAAGCAATTTGTATCAGATTACATGTTTCCAGTAGAAGAGGGTGGCCTGACCTGAGTAGCTAAATCAATTCAAATGTCTTATTGCTGTTTATAACCGCAATGTTGGTATAAATCTTTACAAATAAAATATACTTTTGAAAAGACCGCTTTTCACTCTTCTTGACCCCTGGAGTTGTTAGCCCCTCGCTTCTTGAATTTTTCTTTGCTTTAATAATTGCTTGCAGTGTGACTATTTTCATGAATATACTTTTATGAGAATCCATGAGCGTAAAACTCGTTATATAAAACATTACTTTAATTGACGCACAAAACTTATCTACATTTTTAATTTTTTCATTTAGTAAAATTTCTAGGTTCCTAGACACGCTTTTGGCCCCTAAAATTTCGTAGTTCCTTAACCACAATACCTGTCAATGGTAAAGGCAGGATTTTTGAAGATTACCAATCTGAGTTGAGGTTGGCTGTCTTCTAAAACTTCAATTTTAATAATTAACTAATTGGTAATCTGTGTTGCCATTTTAAATCAAAACAGGTGTTTTTAAAAAAAATGAGGTAAAAGAGGTCAAACAAAATGAGGGAAAGGAGGTCAACTAAAACGAGGGAAATGAAGTCAACCAACTGCATGACAAGAAATTGCTAATGTTTTCCTAAATCAAATAATTTTATTGTTAAAAAAACAAATCTAAACTATTAAAAATAAATAAAAAATTAAGAAATTTTCACTGAAAGTCTTTACAGAAAAAAGATAATTTCCATAGTATTTTAAATTAACCTCGCTAATTTCAATTTCTTGCTTGCTAAAACATTATCAAAACTTAAAAAGGGAGATAATAAACCTAATAATCTTAAAATAATCTTAAAACAAAGTCAATAAAAGATAGAAATATATACAATAGAAATATTCAACAAAAACACAACTTAATGAGAACAAAAATCAACCAACAGATATATCAGATATCTCATCACATGTTTTTTGAACCATTTCAATTTCAGATCTTTTCTTGAAAAGTTTCATGTTTGAACCATGATGCTTGGTACGAAGTGTTTCACCATTCTTTTGTTTTAACTGATAAAGTCCTTTATCAATAAATATTTCTATAACTTCATATGGGCCATCCCAAACAGATTTTCCTTTATCACCCTTTCTATCAGCTCTTCTAAGATTATAAACAAAAACTTCATCGCCTATATTGAATTGGATTTGGTTTTTATGACGTTTTTCATAGTCCTTCTTTTGTCGCAATTGAGATTTCTTTATATTTTTTGCTACTTCATCATAAATTATATATTGAATGCTTTTAATTCGTTTTAAGTTTTCGTGCAAATCAGCCTGTTCCAAAATACCTTAAAATAAAAACTAAATGAGTTAAGTTAAATTTAAAAAACTAATTTCATTCATTATTAAAATAAATACCTTCTTCTCTTTCTAAATCAACAGGTACATCATGAATTAAGCTTTGATCATCTTTTATGCAATGTATGGGTAAGACTGGCTCCCTTGCATACATAACTTGAAAGGGAGTGACACCTGTTGACTTATGGCGAGTTGTTCGAAATGCAAACAGTATGCCATCTAATGAACAAGGCCATTTTTCTTGCTCTCCGTTCAGGACTTTAAGCATAGAACCCTGTATAGTTCTATTAGCTCTTTCAACCAGACCATTTGCTTGAGGATGGTAAGCAGAAGTAATACGTTGACAGGTTCCAGTAAGATTTAACAAATTTTCAGAAACTTTATTACAAAATTCTCGACCTTGATCATTAATTTGAATTGATGCACAACCATGACGACAAATGAGTTCATAAAGAAATCTGGATACCTCTTCAGCACTTTTGTTATAAATAGGCTTTGCTTCGATCCATTTTGAGAAGTAATCAACAACTTCACAAATGCCAATGTAACCTTCTGGATTTTTAGGAAGACTACAGAGATCAACACCAATTTGATGCCATACTTTTGTTGGAACTGGTATTGGATGCAACTCTGGAGAGACTTTTTTCATTTTTGAATTTGATTTTTGACAAGATATACAAGTGGCAACATAATTTCTAACATCTTTATTCATATTAGGCCACCAATATCCTGAATCAATCAATTTCCATATTGTTTTATCCCTCCCTACATGTCCACCTATAGCCTTCGATTCAGTTGATGTACCTAACCCATCATGTGCTGCTTTTTTGTACTGATCACGAGATATTTGATCTTTGACGACAAATAAAGTCTCTGGACCAGAAGTAACTTTCATGATTTTTCTATATTTGTAATGTAACATACCATTAACAATTACAAACCTGTCACTTTGTTTTTTAAAGTTTGTTTTATTACCTATGTTTTCTCTTCCTTGTAAATGTTCAGGAAAAATTCCTGATAATAAATAATTCTCAATCTCACAAAAGTTTGGTTCTTTAATTAGTTTTTTAGATAATTTTGAGTCATCGACCTCAGTTGAATTTCTTTCTTCCATTTTATACTAAAATATAAGTGTTTATAGCACATACATGTCTATAACATATCCATGTCCATAACACATAAAATGTAAAATATAATTATGATAAATGTAGAATAAAATGTAAACAATATTGAAAGAAATAATTTAAAATGCTCCCATAATTATTTAATAGAACGTTATAGAATGATTATCACTTTAAAACAGCTATAAAATCTAGTATTTAATAATCTTAATTTGATCTAAAAAAGTTACTACACAAAAAAAAAGTGATAAATACTAAATTTCAAAAGTGTGATTTTTAAATTTTGTTTAAACTAGACGGCTAGTGAACATGTTTTTCGTATCTTTTTCCAAGTTTGTTACTTTTTTTTATGACATTTACAAGACGAAAATAATATGTTAAGTGTTCGGTACCCAAGTACAGTGTTCGGCACCTAGGTAGGAATCACTTGTCAAGTGATCGGTACCGTTAGGTAGGAGTTACTGTACAGTGATCCGTACCGGTTAGGTACTTCGTACCTCCTACACCGGCAGGCAAGGGCAAGGTGGGGCAGTTGCCCCCCCCCCCCCTGGAAAAAACAAAATAACAAATTTTGATATTCACAAAATTTCTTTTAACTGTTTATTTCACTACCTTATCAATTTAACTCATTTATAGTTTACTCACCGTAATGTAAATGACAACAGTTTAAATGAAATATCACTATCAAATGCAATGACTTCCACGATGGCGGAGGCTTTTTTATAAAGGCATATTTTATATTTTTTAAAAAAGATGTTTGAATGAAAGTTTAAAAAAAAATATGATGGAAATAGATCATAGAAAAATAAAAAAGGAATAAATAGAAAAAAACAATAGATAAAGGAGAAGTATAGAAAACAAAAAGAAGAGAGGAAGAAAAAAAAAGAAAATAAAGGAATAATAATTAAAAAAAAAGAAATCGAATTACAATAACAACGTTCTTACGCAAACAAACAAACTTCGAACTAACGAAGAAAAAATTGGATGCAATGATCAAATTTTTTAAATTATTTTTTAATGTGTCAGTTTCATTTACTTTTTTATGCTGTTGTTTTTTTGTTTGTTGGCAAAATGTTTCTTGTTTGTATTGTATTTCTATTTATTTTTTTCCTATTTATTGTGTTATATTCATTTTAATAATACTATTGCCTTATGTTTTTTGCTAGCTAAATGTTGATTATTATAATTATATATATTTAATTTGATTAAAATGAATTAACCTGCTGCATTTTAATTTTTGTTTTGTTTTTTGGAATATGTCTAATCTGTATTTAATAAATCAATGTTTTTTAACTAATCATTATATTATTATATAATTTGGCATTATTTGGTATAATTTAGCATTATTAGCATTATGAGCGTTTGTCTGGGCTTTGCATGCTGAGCGTGCATCGTGAAAAAATACGCTCCAGAAAATCTGAGTTTATGGTAAGCATGGAATTCTCGAAACTATTTTTGTTTCGATACGTTACGAAACGAGACTCGTAACGGAACTCTTCTCGAAATGTTTTTGAGTTACGAGAGTAAAGTTTTTAAACTTTCGGGAAATTAATTTCGATCGGGTCCCGGAAGTTACGAGAGTACCGATTGATTTTCGGGAAAAATAAAAATCTATCTCGAAACCATTTTTTCCCGAAACATTTCGATACATTTCAACTGATTTTATTGTCAGACCGGATAACTTTAAACCACACAATTCTTGTCAATCGTTCCGTAAATGGATATAAAGACGTAATCAAAAACGCAATTAAGGAAGGAACTAAAGCATGGACGTATAAGAATGGACGTGCAACTTATTACAGTTTAACTTTTTGTATTAATTTAAACTTTTATAGCATTTGTTTAACAAGGCTGTTCATGATAAAGTAACTACTTCACGTGTTGACAAATTACTAAACAAATTACACCAAGATAAAGAAAATTAGTTGTTGACACGAACAGATTTTATCATTTTTTCAAGATGAACATTTGTAAACTTGAGAACTTTTTTTGTGTAAACAAAGTCTGTGAATGATAAAATAGACCTGCAAGGATAAATTTAAAATGACTAAAAAAAGTATAGCTAAATATAAAAAAGCTTAAATATACTTTTTTATCAAGATCTGATTTGATTCAATTCCTTGGTCCTTCATTCGCCAGCTTAGTCCTTCATTCACCAAGCTATTTTATAATTCATTTGATAATGCAAAAACTTTTCAAAAATGATTCAAATTTATAATTATCTTACAAAATGCGGCAGATATTTCATGTTTTCGTTTTTCATATTTCATATATTTTTTCATTTATCATAAAAAGCACATAATAACCCATTAGTTTTTGTCAAATAAAATTAAGGTTATATATAGCTGGTAAATCATATTATGTTAATATTGAATTCTTAGTTATTCTTGCGGTTTGCCATAAATTGGCTTTGCTAAATTCTTTAAAACTGTGACAAATTATTTTTGCTTTCTTGTATTCATTTTATGTATAAGTTATTTAACCATAACTGTATATATTTCTGTTGTTGAACATATATATATGTATATATATATATATATATATATATATATATATATATATATATATATATATATATATATATATATATATATATATATATATATATATATATATATATATATATATATATATATACAGTATTGGACAAAACATTTGCAACCAACATCGAACAATGCTAAAAAGTAATCCTAATTTTACATGTCTTAAAAACGAAACGAACTATACCACCACAGCAAACAGTTCAGGAGTCTGGAGTCATAGCATGCCATGACATGAGCAATCAGCTGACAGGTGACAGCACACAGGCAGAATTTCGTTGACAAGTGCCATTTTGCAGCGGACAAAACAAGTGCAACTTTTTTGGTTTGTTTCATTTTCTTAAGTCTGGTCCGTGTCAACGTCATGGAAGTTTTTTAATAATTAAAGGACGTATCCAGAAGTTTCCAGAAGTTTCCAGAAGCATGCAGAAGCTTCCAGAAGTTTCCAGAAGAAGCATCTGGAAGCATCCAGTAGCATCCAGAAATATTTTTATGACTTCAAGTGCAAAAATGGCTCCCAACAGTCTTGGATTGGAACTAAGAAAGAAAATTATTGGCGATTACGTAAGTGGAATGTCACAAAAAAGTATTTGTGATAAATATCGCGTGAAAAAATGGACCGTATCAAGACTATGTTCCAAATATCGTTCTACGGGGAAGTTGGCAGCAGATAACAAAGGTGAAAGACCGCGTTCCACCACTTCTAGAGAGGATTCTATGATCGTCAGATCCGTCAAGAAGGATCCCTGGATATCATCAGTCGAGATACAAAAGCAATTAGAGCTACCTGTATCGGACCGAACAATCAGACGACGTGCTGTTGAAGCCGGATTGTTTTCTCGACGCCCTGCAAAGAAACCGCTGATTTCACTAAAAAACCAGAAGAAAAGACTCCTGTTTGCTACATCTCATATTGACTGGAATGTGCAGAAATGGCCAACTGTCCTGTTAAGTGATGAATTGAAGTTCAACATCATTGGGAGCGATGGCATTTGCCGTGTACGTCGACCGGCCGGAAAACGCCTCGATTTACGTTACCACCATAAGACCGTGAAGCATGGTGGAGTAATGGTGTTTTTCTCCTAACGGTCTAGGTCCAATCCATCGAAACGATGGAATAATGGACCGTTTCATGTATAAAAATATCCTGAAAGATGTTATGTTACCTCATGCTGAATGGAATATGCCAATAAAATGGGTTTTTCAGCAAGACAACGATCCGAAACACACTGCAAAAGTAGTCAAGCAGTGGTTTAAAGACAACCACTTATCGGTGATGGATTGGCCGCCTCAATCTCCGGATCTCAACCCTATCGAGAACCTGTGGGAGATCGTCAACCGCAGAATTAATCGTGAAGGTGTTCGTAATAAGGATCAACTGTTTGAACAAATCCAAAAGGCCTGGGCAGCGATTCCACAAAGTTTCATTGATCGCATCATAGCCTCGAAGATGCAAGGTGTGATTGACAACAAAGGATTCGCCACGAAATATTGATAGCGAAATACAGCTTGGACAACATTTTGTCGAGTTGCACTTGTTTTGTCCAGAAGGAAATCAACTTTTTTTAATACTTTTGATTAATTTATTAATTTTCGTGTACAAATAATGAACTTTGTGATGAATAAAACTTGAAGAACTTTGTCTCTAAACAGTTACATAGTTATTTCTCTAAATTGAAAAAATGCAGCACTTTTATATAAAGAAACTAAATTAGCATTATTTGGTTGCAAATGTTTTGTCCAATACTGTATATGACAGTATGATCCGTAATACAAGAAACTGTCATTATTATCATTAGATTAGTGATTTACGCATTCACATCCTGTTGGTCAACACAACAGTGTGTTAACACTGTTGTCGTTCATCTTTTTATTTGAGCACCATTTAGCACAATATTATGTTGATAAGTAGCCCGGGAATAAACTAGTATAGGTAGTACCTTTTAACGTTGAACTTAATTGCAACCAACAGTTTCGTTTAATCACTAAGAATATAGATTTATAATTTACATACAAAATGTAAATAATTTTTAGGAATTAACAGGATAATTTAATTTTTTCTTCTCGTTTTTTATCAAAACATTCGATGTCACCCATGTTTTTTGTTTAATATCATGTTCACCTCGATTTCTTCGTTCGACTTTTCCCAAAACGCATAATGTCCGAAACAAGGTGCCATTTACGTTGATTTGAAAAATTCCTGTTATATTAAATCCACGATCATAAAAACAGCAACTAAAAAACATTTTTATCTATCAACAAACTTTTAAGTCTTAAAAAAGAAACTATCAAAAGTTGTATCTAAATTACTAAATACTATTTCATGTTTATAAGCATCGAAGGTAAGATGCGGGTAGAGTTTCCACGGTTTGCAATACCGGTATTAAAAACTGGTATTAAACTAAATTTTTTCAACACCGAAACCATATCACAATACCAAATGCCAACAATGAAAATAATTGCAGGCATTTGATAAGTAATGCCGTAGTGTATTTTTCTTTCAAATAAATATTTTTTAGTTCTTCTTAATATTGTCAACACTAATACAAAAAAAAAAAATTTTTTTGTGAACGATTTCACTGCACATACATATATATGCATATATGATTAGTAGTGCTGTTTTCGACTTCGTAAATATTATGTTAATATATTTAAAAACTATTTTGATTGTAATTAAAAGCTTGTGTACTGAATTACATTATTATAAATATTTGATTAGTTTTCAATGTCCAGCTAAAGAGTTTTTGAAGCTTGCCAACAAATTGGACTCTATTTTTCTCCCAACCGTGTTAGTTTGTATAATTAGTACTGCTTGTATCAGATGGTTGGTAATTATTACATTTATAATGGTAAGAACCATTGTGTATTAAGAATATCAAAATGAAATAAGCTATATATTAAAAAATGTAAGGATTATTTTATTATCAAATTACAATATTGTGTGCCTTAATTCCTCTTTAGTTATAATAGAGCGATTTTAACTGATTATTCCCTACCAAAGCGTTATTTTAACTGAATAAAAACAGCGGATAATTTGATGCACTAACGTATTAACTCCTTTGTATAAAAGGATTGTTTTATCGGAAAAATATCAACGGACTTCAATCCATTAAAACTTTAATCCGTTAACTTAACGGAAAAGCCGTTGGTGCAATAGCGACGGATTGATCTGTTACCCAATTCATTATATACAACGGATTTTTTTTTAGAGTGTAATTATTTGCCAGATACTATGGCTTTTATTCAGTTCAATTCAATATACTTCGTATTAAGGATGTTACAAAAAACACAGGTCGTTGAAATAAGTAATTCACTAGTAAAACGCAATCACCTAAATAATATAAAGAAAAGACAAGAGAAAATCATAAGAAATAAACTAGTCACATAGTTAAAGCAGAACTTAACAAAAACTTATAAGTAACACTTATAAAACAGACTTTTAAAAGAGTAAAAGTATTAGAAGTATATTCTTCAGTACAAGTATGATACCATGCCAGGCTAATGAAAAATTAGAATCTCAAATACAGTGATTACAAGAGCATATATTAAAAGGTATTTAGTTTGGACTTCAAATTTACATTTAACAATATCAGGAGATGTATGAGCTAAAGCCATGCGATTTATGTTTTGCTTAGTCATAGTTAAGGCAATCGTCTCCTTAATGTCTACATAATCACATCTATCACATCTTTTTTGCTATTTACTAGCAGATTAGAAGGTTTAATATCTCTACGAACAGTTCTACTTTTAAGTAAACATATAATAACATTAGATCATTGATTAGTAAAATTCAATTTCTAGCAAAAAGAAAAATTTTAGGGTTAAATAATCAACAATGGATCGGTTTAAAGAATCTCAATAGAGTAACAAACACATTTGTAACTGATAAGAGAGTTGAACCAACGTTTAAATATGTAACTTTCAGCCAAACGTATAATACTGCGACAGAAGGCTAGAGTAAAATCAGCTATGAGCTGAGATTTTTTTTTCAAAGCAATTCTTTTTCTTACGAGCAGGACTACTTTTTAACTAGAAAATTAAGCTACTTCTTAATTATTTTAACTAGAAAATTAAGCTACTTCTTAATTAACTCGTTCCACAACAGTTTGATCGGGTTACAATCAAGAAATTGAGGAGGAGATTCCATATATTCTTATTTTCTTTGCTTTACTTTGGCTAAAATATTTTCCAGCTATCTTTAAGACTTTGGTTGGGCTCATTATCCTGCTGAAAAATAAATCCATGACCAACAAGATGTATCTCACACAGAAAAGCTGCACATAAATTGAAATACAGGTCTTTAATTACAGGTAACTAAATTGCTACTTTTGATTCAAGTATTTCAAAATATATTTTGTTAATATTTAATTCATTATTGTTGCATTAATATTGAACGTTTTACACATTTTTAAAATTTCGTTTGTTTAAAAAGTTTTTTAAAAAGCTGATTTAAATTAAAAAGCATCGAAGTGCTGTCTTTATTAACAAGCTACTTGCAAAAGTTTACATTAAAAAATATATATACATTTTTAAGCTAGCAAAGGTTACTGAGTAGTTCAAAAGCTAAAAATTATAACTATTTTTTAAGTGTCTTAAATTGAGTGTACAAGCACTTGTTTGTATTCTCACTTTTCATAATCGTAATAAAATTTCCTAGCAATGAGCATTAATATTTACATTGTTGTACATTTTTCACGTTTTTCACGTTTATAGATTTCAAGTTTTTTTCAAGAAGAACGGTAGGCCATATCTTTATTGTAGAGGAAGCTTTGGCGTCAGTTTCATGTAATTTACCAACCCCTACAGCACCAGGAAAAACTGAGAGATGTAAGACACATTTATCCTTTTGACACTGATGATACAAATTTATTAGGGCACTAAACGATGAGAATTTAACATTGGTGTTATCGAACCGCGAGTAAAACTTAATTGTAAAATTATAGTGATACGTACAGCAAATTGAATTTTTAAGAATACGTATTGTGATGAGGAAAAATAAGAAAATTGTAAACATTATTTTTAAGTTTTACCCGACTCAAGCTTATAAAATTCGAACGAAGAAAGGGCGAGTCTACCAAGAAAAGACGTACACCGGAGACTTATTGAATTTGTCATTTGAATAAACGATACAGCGAAAAGAAAAGTAAAAAACAACAATCAAGAAAAGACGTACGCACGGAGACGAAATTCAGCCTGTCATATAAATAAATGATGAATAAGTAGCAAAACCGTAAGCAACCGAAAACTATAAAAAGCTCAAAAAAAGAAGAGAGAAGAAGAAGAGAAGAGAGGAGAACAAGGAAGAGAAAAGAGTTTTAAAGAGATTTAAAAGAAGATTTTATGAGAAAAGAGTTTTAAGAGATTTAAAAGAGGAATTTATGAGAAAATGATTTTTAAAGATTTAAAAAGAATTTTATCAGATGAATTTATGACGATTTTAAAGAGAAACTTATGAGAAGAATTGGTAAGAAAATATATTTGAGTAACTTTAAATAAGCGTTATTATCTGTATTGATTTATTGATAGTTGTATAAGTTAATATTAAGAGAATATATATTGAGGAGAAATATTTGAGAATATTTGTTAAGAAAAATAATTAAGAGAAGAAGAACCAGTCGTAAGTATTTTTGTTTTCATTTTGAATATTAATATTATCGTTATTATCATTATATGCGTTAAATATTGTTATTGAAAAGTTTGATGCTCTAACCGCGCACCTTACCATATCCGCGCCGTTACATATCACAGAAGGGACATAACATAAAAAACATTTAATAAAACCACCAGACCCTTGTTCCCAACCTCTAAACAACACTCTACAACCCATGCTTCGCCCTTTCCTAACCAAGTACTCCCCAGACCACTAACCTCGATCCCAACCTCCATATACCTATTCCAAACAACTCTAAACCCAAACCTTCCCATTCCCTTCCCCCCTCACCCTTTCCTTCAAACATAAGAAGAACATTAAATAAATAAATAAAAATATAATTAATAAAATCCCCCGCCCTCACAGTATTAGGAATATTAAGTCACCGATTAAAGCCACCACAAGTCGTTTTTAAAAACGCTAAATGGCACTAACAATTGATTCATTACATGAGAACTTATCAATAGATAATGATAAAATAATTTAATCATTATTATTAGATAATAATAATTTCATTATCAAAAAAGGTTACAGTTAAAAAATTAGTTGATAGTAGTATGACAAATTAATCGATTTACAATAATAAATTCAAGTTTATGTAAGGTAATAATATTTTCTTTTGATTTTGTTTTGTTTTCTCTTAACATCGTGTGTTAAATAACTTACTCTAATTGCTATTGATGTATTTGACATCAGTCAATTACATGAGACAGTTATTTATACACGAGACAGTTATTTCATTGCCAAGTGAGAAAAAAAATAGTTAACTCTGAACTTTATTTCCAAACGAGCGAATATTGAAAAACAATTATTGATATTGGCCAAGAATTTGAGACACATTGTGCCTCCAATGTTTGCATCTCCATTTCTTCCATTAGCAAAAAGAACTTAGAGCGACCAATTTTATACATTGTCTTTTTTAAACAGCAACCTTAAATCACCCGTAGATGACAAAAAGGTTTTTATCGCATTTGACCAACTGCCAACAAATTAAAAAAGGCACTATGACCTTTATCGGATTATCCTAGATAAAAAAGCTATGGACTTCCTCCTGATACACTCGATTAATGTAGAAACGGAGCTAAGGAACTAAGTCAAGATAGGATTTGCACTTTGATAGAAAAAGAAGCTGACGTCAGCACTCACAATGGTAGTACATCAAAATGCGTTGTCGTCCGTTAATAAGCCTTTTACTTCTGGCAATGTTTTCAATAGTTTCCAGAATTTAGCTCTAAATTTTTATTCAACTCAAAGCGGCTGCAATCGAGTTGCAGTTTTGTAATCCTAACCCAGCAAACATGTCAGCGTTGAATCAACGTTGAAAACCGGTCGCAGCGTAGAAAAAGTGTTACAGTGACAAAAACAACGTCTTTTCAATGTTGAATCAATGTCCGTTTTTGTATACTAAATCGCGGTAAATTGAAACGTTGAATAAGCGTTGAAATTGTAACGTAATTTAGCTTCTCAAAAGAAAACGTTTATTCAACGTGGAATCACTTTACGCAAAAAGCCACTTTGAAAACGTTACAAAATTTATGCTTTATCAACGTTAAAAATAAACCGCTTTTTAAACGTTAAATTTTCAACGATGAAAAAGGGTATAAGTTTTTAAGCATGTAGATTTTTACTAATAGTATTTAAGCAAGAAGTTTGAGTTTTATATTTTAAAGAGTGTCTCAAAAAGATACCCAGATGAAGCAGGGATTTATGAAGCTGTAAAATCAGTTCTGAAATATTCGCCAATAAATTTTTGTAGAAAGCAGAAATCGGAAGATTAGAGTTTTTTAATGACATTTTAGGATATGTGATATGATTTTGTTTGTGTCTTGTGTAAAGCGCTTTTTCTAAAATATACGTTTATTTATTTAATCTTTCATTGTATTATAAATTGTTTTATTCAAGCTTTTCAAATTTAAGCAACTACAGTTGGCTAATTAGATTGCTTCAGAGAAACTGATGATAGTAAAAGTTTGTTATATATATATATTCTTACTTTATAAATTTATTAATAATCATACTAATTCATTAATATTTTTTTTTTACATTTGCTCTAAGACCACAAACGATAAAAGTTTTATTTTTTGGTTTAGATTCTGTATCTCAATGATATCCAGGCCTATCGAAACAATATCCTGTAAATTGTATTTTTATATATTGTATAAGTATATATACAGACACTCACACACATAAATCTTTAAAAAAATATTTATATTTTTATATATATCTATGAATTGTATATTTTAGGCTTTTTTTATATTTATCATTCTATATTACTGTTGTATTAAAAATCGATTTTGGAAATATTGGAAGTGTAGTGTTCAACAAACAATTTTGTCTTATTTGCCAATTCAAGATATATACATATATATATATATATATATATATATATATATATATATATATATATATATATATATATATATATATATATATATATATATATATATATATATATATATTAGGGATATGACTTTTTAATTTTTTTTCAAATAAAATGTTTCCTGTATCATAAATCGATGAACTTTTACCTAAAATCATGAAAAACGGCCCAAATAGCTTTCTGCAACAAAAAAAGGTCACCCCCAAAATAAAAATTTGATTTACCATTTTTATACATTCATTTTTGACCGATGTTTTAATCTTAAGCTTAATTCTCAGCTTAATTCTCAGTGTTGCTAATGTGAGCTCAGTGTTGATAATGTGAATAGTTCTATGAAGTACTCTGCGTGTAACTGAGCTAATAAGGAACTACTGTAGCGAACTAAAGACGCTGTAAGTGTACGAAGTATAAGTAGTTGTAGCATTATCGTTAGGATACGGACTGGATTATCGAACTGTTATCAACATTGACTGGATTATCGAACTATAATTGGATTACTATACAGTTAAAGTATTTTATTAATTAAACGACTTTATTAAACGGATATTTACGCTCAGCTATCCGTAAAGTCGTAACAATATTATATGATGTCTCACAAGAAAAGTCATACCACAGTAACAAAGAACAAGAAGACTTGGACTAAAAATTTGGTGAGATTTCAAGAGTCACACAGAAGAAGAGGAAGCGTGGCTGTAGAAGAACATTCACTCGATGAAAAATCCAGAATACCACTTCAATTGCAGATCGTAGGAAGATACCAGTTTCTCGGAGCATATGTTAAAGGAAGAAAAGAACGAATAGACCAAATTTCTAAGGAAATTACAAAATTGTGGGACAATAAACTGAATTTTCCACATGTGTCTGATCAAGTGATAAGAGCAAAGCTTATGAAGGTGCTGAAGGTCTATGATGAATGTGTCAAGCGTGGAAAATATGATGTTCTCAATGCATTATTTGACATCACGAAAGTGAATGGCCAGTGGTTATCCTCGGAAGATAAACGTCTATACCACCTACAAAAAGAAAGTAAAGGACAGGTGGGGTACTCAACAGGACAAGTGGCAAGTAAAGAAACCATTCACCCTTCCAAGAGAAGGAAAGTCCAGTCTGGAACAGCAATACCTTCCACATCACAAGTCCTGTCTACCACAGACAGTGGTACTGAATCTGAAAACTGCAAAAGTAAGAGTGAAGATGATGAAGACGACGACGGTGATAAAGACGATGATGAGGACACTCAGAAAAAAACTAGAAAGCACTACAAAAGTAAATTTGCTGTAAGTATGGTTACATCAAGTGGAGTTTCCACAAAGAAAGCTGCTAAAATATGCAATGTATTATCACAACAAGGTATTGATATTCCAACTCCAAGTCAATCAGCAATTTACAAGTCCACATTCAAAGAGGCAGGTAAATTAAAAAAAGAAATGATACAACAACTTAAAATGGAACAGTGGTCCTTACACTTTGACGGCAAACGAATAGATGATAAGGAATATCAGGTAGTTGTACTTCAGAATGAAAGAACTGACGTGAAACTTGATGCACTGCGTTTAAAAGATGGCAAAGCTGAAACTGTTGCTGAAAAAATTGCCAAACTTATTGATGAATACAACTTGTGGAATTCAATTAAGATGATCATTACTGATACAACAAACGTCAATACTGGGAAGAGAAATGGAGTTGTTGTGAAGTTGCAACGTATGTTTAAATTAAAGGGTGTCACAATACCACAATTTATCGGTTGTCAGCATCACGTACTAGACAGGATTCTCCGTCTGGTGATGGACGAAGAACTTGGGGGTGATACCAAATCTCCAAACATTGAATACCCATTTGTGTCTGAACTGTTGAATAAGTATGATGAACTGAAGGATAAGTTTGTGAATGGAACTGTAGAAATTCTTGATAAATCAGGGTGGAGAGACGATATGAAGTTTTTGTACCATTTAACAAGAGTGTTTAGGTTCTATGAAGAACAAAGAAACTTCCCTCTGATTCACTTTCAGAACATTCCTAATATGAGCAATGCCAGATGGAACTCAAGAGCCATTCTCGCCATTCTGGCGTTCATTCTTATGCCTGAAGCGAGAAAGAATTTGGAGAAGGTTTGCAGGTTCATTTCATATGAGTGGGCAGAACATTGGTTTAGTAGTCAAAAGTACAATGACAATGACTTCAAGAATTTATCTGATGTATTGAAGCCTTACAAAAAGGCATTGCAGTCATTCAAAAATCACTGGAAGAAAGAGCCATCCGTCATCGACATACCACGAAGTAATCAGATAGCTGAACGTGCAATCAAGGTGATGCAAGACCTGTATGCTTCCTGCAGAAAGAAAGACAAACTGCAACTTCGATTCATTCTAAGTAATAAGCGCTAGACTCTTTATGAGACGTGAGCATCATGTGACCCCTGTACTAAACACAGTAGGCCTATAGACACAGACAGTTATGTATATTGTTGTACTAGACGCTTTGATACTGTTAATTTTGTAATACATGTATAATTATATATCACATAATGTTTTTTGTTATATCACAGTACATGTTGCATAAATAAATAAAATAACAACAGGAGTATGACTCTTACAACATCTTCAGCCTTTAATATTCATTTACTGTACAAAAGTGTACCTATTGAAAATTCGATTTTTTGGTTTTGGGGTGACCTTTTTTCAAAATATGTCAAAATGAAACATCTATTCGTTCTTTTTACATAAAAGTTCATTGAATTACGATACAGGCCTAGTAGGTTGCAAAAAAGTCATATCCCTAATATATATATATATATATATATATATATATATATATATATATATATATATATATATATATATATATATATATATATATATATATATATATATATATATGTATATATATATATATATATAAGCGTTGTTTTAACGTTATATTTCAACCTTTATTTGACGTCTTTGAGTAACGTTAAATCGACGTTTTACTATCAACGTTACAAATCCTTGCAAAATCGACTGCTTTAACAACGCTTAAGCAACGCTTTTTTAGTAACGTTTTTTCAACGTTATGTTGCGACGTTTATGCAACGCTTTTTTAGTAACATTTTTTCAACGCTTAGTTGCGACATTTTTGTAACGTCTTTTAGTAACGTTTTTTCAACGTTTCGCAACAACGTTTAATTAACGTGTCTTTAACAACGTTACATATCTTTGCAAAATCGATTACTTTGTCAACGTTTCCGCAACATCTTTTGCGACCGGTTTTCAACGTTGATTCAACGCTGACATGTTTGCTGGGAATCTCCACAATCCCTTAAAAGTTTATCAAAAAAAAAAAAAAGCTGTAAGCCTTTGCTTGAACTTTTTACTATTTTCGAAAAATCTCTCACGCTTTCAGCCGTATACATAAACGGTTGTTAAACATGCATGTTAAAGTAGGCAATTAAAACTCCTACCCTTCATAGAAACACAAATAAAAGTGACACAGTCATAATTCTCAAATTATGACTGTAAAACAGGTTGTCGTTTCTGACAGTGCCTGGCTTCTTATTAATGTAAAGATCAATAATCGTGGTACAATTAGAACTAACGATAAATATGTGCAGGGAGTATATTTTAGCATATTAGTAGAAGAATCATAAAATAAATAACATAGTTTCAGTAAGTTGCAATATATTACGTTAATAAATAAAATATTAATTTTTAATTACAACATATAAAAGCCAACTCAGCTAAAAAAAATTTCTCTGTCACGAAGAAATAGCGAATGCAACCATACCTTGTCAAACAAAACTTTTTATTTTGTACGCTGTAAAAATGGAATGGATTCCAAGGACATAACTGAGCTAAACTGAGTGTTGTAAGTTAAGGTTGGGCTGTATATATTTGAATTGCATGTGCATGCTTACCAACCACATTTTTAAAATGTTTTATTCATTCCAACAAGTAAAATTTTTCTTAACAGTTGGAACCAATACATACCTCATTTTAACAATATCTTTGGTTTCATTTAAAGAAAAAAAAAACAATGCACAAAAAGTATTTTTAAGGTGTAGTTAACAATTTGTGATGCAGCCAAAGTGTTTTTAAAAAATTTCGCCAAAATCCATTTAACTGTATTCACTTGAAGCCATTTGTTCGCAGCAAGAACTGAATAGATACCAAGTTTTCAGTTTTCCCATAAGAGATGTAATTAATTGATGTCGGAAACATTTCATTGTTATCGCAAGTTGTTGTCCACCAGTTTTTGCATTTTTGAAATATCATGTCATTCGCGTAAAACCAATCTGGTTCATTAGCTGCAATAAACAACGTAAGTTAAATATTTTTTGAGGCTAAAACAGTAACTGCTAAAAATATTTTCGCAGTAAATTTGATTTAATTATGGTTGTTATTAAATCACAGTTTTATTTAAATTTCATTTGTACAAAGTATTTTTTTGATTGCAATATTTTAAAAACTTTTTTACTAATTGACATTTTTTTTCCAAATAGTAATAATTTTTTTCCTTACATACTAAAAAAATAAAAACAATAAAGGTAAATAGCTATTTCAGTAATATAGTTTTAGTTGGAGTTGCATTAAGTTGTATTATCAAATAGGCATAACAGCTTTGGTAAGATCTTTCAAATACCAATTACTTAAAATTGTAAATAGGCAAAGGTTAATAATTAGCGATAATGGTTTATTTTCATCAGGTTTATGAGATTCATTTTTGCCAACTTTCTTAAAAATTAAAAACTGTTACCGTTTCTTTATGGAACTATTATGGTAACTGGAAGAAAGATTTTAAATACCATTGAACAAAACCATGTTTGTGCAAGAAAACCTAAACATTTCTATGAATTTCAAAGAATTTTCAACTCTTAATTAAAATGAAAATTCTCCTGAAAGGTCTAAAAACAATTTTTGTATGTAAAGTTTAGAATCAATAGAAAAAAAAGCCTTTTTTTTTTGCACAAGCAGTTTGTAAATCAAGTTTGGGTTAACAAAGGAGGACCTTTATATGTCATTATCAACCAAAATACTGATTGTTTTGTTAGATTAATAATATACATCTGGGAGCTTATTCACTAAAATTTTTTTTTTGCGTAAGTTTGGCGTAAGTTTGGAGTAAGTTCAAAACTGTAAAAGTCGTATTCACCAAACTTGCGCAGTTGCGCTTCAAAAAAACTTTCGCAAGTTTTTACGTAAATTCAACCCTCAATTATCGGTATTCACTAAACTTTTTAGAAATTAGCTCAGTTCAATTTACGCAAGAAAAGTTACGATTGCTATGAGCTGCCTTAACTTTGGCGTAACTTTAATATCACTAAATAATAAGAATAGCGTTATATTTTTATGATACTTATGTAGTTCTATTGTTAGATTGATATATTATTGGGGATGGTAACATATGTAAATTATACATATTATAGTTAGGGTTAACAATAATCACAGATATTAACAAAAAATAACTGCATCATAATGGTATAGCATCTTATTAGGATATCACATAATAAAACATCTTTATAATGTAACATAATATATGTAACATTTTATAACATCTAATAAAGATGTTAGGCGCTACTCGACTTTCTCCCCCCCTTTTTTTTATGATTGATTATGATAGAGAATTTTATGCTGATTCAGAAAAATATAAAAACATGGACCTGAAAATCAACGGAAAGTGCTCTAATTCGAAGTCAAAGTTGTAAAAAATCACACTAAAAACCCTAATATTCGCCATTTTTTTTCAAAACGCTTTCATTTTTAACGAAAATTAATTACCGTTACATTGCGCAATAAACAGACCTGGTTTCCATCAGCCTTTTAATTATTATTTTAAAGTATTATAACTAAAGTGTTATAACGAAATGAAATTAATGGAAGATTTCAAATAAAGGTTGAACGTAGAATGTGAGAATGTAGATAAATTGATGAACAATTATTATTGTATCGTACGCTGGTTTATTTTTACTAAAAAAAACGGTTCGAAGGTTATATTTTCTAAATTTTACATGTGATAAAACAACAATGAACTAAGTTTCAAAAGCTCTTCTTTTAGGAAAAAAAACTGTTGAATTCTTTTTTAAAATTTATTACAAAAGTACATTACTTGCAATATTGTTTATTCTCTAATAAATCAAAAAACGGCCATTTTCATAGCCACAAAAAATTGCGCAAGATAAACATACTTTAACGACTTTTTTAACGTAAAAACCATGCTATTAATGGTTTGCTTTTGTCAGCAAAAAGATCATTAACTTATTATTTTCAAAATGGCGAATATTAGGGTTTTTAGTGTGATTTTTTACAACTTTGACTTCGAATTAGAGCACTTTCCGTTGATTTTCAGGTCCATGTTTTTATATTTTTCTGAATCAGCATAAAATTCTCTATCATAATCAATCATAAAAAAAGGGGGGGGAGAAAGTCGAGTAGCGCCTGTATATATATATATATATATATATATTAGAATAACATCTTCACAAGATGTTATATTATGTGGTGATTTGTATTATACAAGTCCCTGTACAAAAATATAACTGCACAGTCCCTGTACAACAATGTAACACCTTATAAAGATATAATATTACTACTGTTAAATTTATGTTCTTCTTCACAACTTTTTTTTAAAAAGGTACATGTCTTATTAAGTATTATGATCATAATTCATATTGTTGTTTTAACAGCATTATAAAAGTTTAGTGAAAATAGATATTCCAATTATTCTAGCTGCACATGATCAAGATCAACTTTGGCATGAGACTCAGCGTGTTGCTTTAAGCGATTACTCTGATGTGGAATGTCTTCAAAAATTTTGTTTACCAAAAAGTAATATAAGAGATATTGTCAACACTTTACACAATCATTTGTCACTAATCACATTGAGAAGCAACCCAGTTTCTTCAGAAGCAAGAGTACTGATAGTGCTAAGGCTTTTATCAACTAGGAGTTTTCAAGCAGTAATTGGTAAGAATTATTAGTCAATACAAAAAAGATTAGCTATAATCTTATCATTCTTTATTGTTAAATATGCTTGTTATTAACGGGTTGTTATGAATGGAGCTTAAAGATGGTGCTTTATGCAGGGTTTTCAAAAATCAAAGTTTTTAAAATATTTTAAATAGCACATCATAGTTCATTTGAAAACACCAAATTATTTAACGTAAGTGCTAAACTTAAAACAATATTATAATATAAGGTCATATAGTTTATGATAAAGATCATGTAAAAAAACAATGTTTTGGCCAAAGGTGAACAGTTGTTCTATCTTGATGCTAACATTTCCTTAAAAGGTTTTTGCTGCTCTCAGGAGTTTTAAACATTTTAACATTTTAAAGATTTTTAACTTTTATTTTTTTAGAAAAGGATATCCTGCTTTGAACTGTCAGGTTGTCATTGATGCTGATGGAAAGTTTAGAGATGTTGTTGCAAAGTATCCGGGATTGTGCCATAATGCCTTTATCTTTTCTAATTCTGCATTAAAACAGACAATAGAATATGATCCAAATTCAGGTTTCCTTTTTGCAGACTCAGGATATGGGTTGTCACCAGTCATGATTACACCATTTAATCAGCCAACTACACCAGAGGAAATATACTTTAATAAAGTTCACTGTCAGGTACGTAGTGATGTGGAGCAAACTATTGGACGTCTCAATAACCATTTGAGGTGTTTGCAAAAAAGGGATGGAACACTTCAGTACACCTTAACAACTTGCTGCAAAATAATTTTTACTTGCACTTTACTGGAAAACCTTTGGATTTCATTAGGATTAGAAATTCCAGATAACATTAACTTTGAGGACAATAATGAAGATAATGTACATGGTGTTCAACCTAAATTAACTCAAACCAACCAAATTCGACTTGGTATTTTAAGAAGAACTTAATGCTATTTTATTATCAAAAACTATATGTTTGCAAGTCGAAGGCAATGATATATTGTTAAAATATTGCATGGGTGCCCACAGGATATTTTGTTTTAGATATGACACTTTTAGGCATATAAGCTTAAGTATGTTCATGTTTATGTCAAATGAGATTGATTTGCAAATATAAAGAAGTGATTGGAGTCTGAGAAAAAGAATACACCAAATGTCAAGGCAATGTATAAATAATAAAATAGCATTATCATACTAAAGTGCAGAGTTTGCACATTGCCTGAAATTATCATGTCGGAAACATCAAAAAATCTTGCAGGCCCCCATGAAATGTTATAGTTTCCGTATACAATTTGTTAATTATTTAGGTGTGTTTAATTGCATGATATTTATGCTAGAAGTAAATATTTATGGTAAGTTTAATTGTATATTAAATGTCAAAAGTTACAAATTCTTTATAATGTAATTGTAAATCAGATTAAGCAAATCTGATTAGGGCCTTCGAGAGGGGGAGGGCACAGGGGGCAAGTTGACCCGGGCGCCAAGCTTGGAGGGGCGCCGGACGACCCATCATAAATTTTTTTTTTTTTTACATTAAATAGAAAACATTTTAATGACTAACAATGTGAAACCTGATTATTTTTTGTATTTGAGGTTTAAACTTAAGTATTCGGAATAAAAATGCACGAATTGTAAAAATATCACAAAATAACATTCAATTAGATTTATAGGTGGCATTAGAGTCTATGAGCGAAAAAGTATGCTGACCTCATTTTTCGTCTGCTAAACCTGAGAAAGTGAAATCAAAAATCATTTACTTGTGCCCCGTTTTTTATTCTCTCATAATTTCTTTGATGCCTAAGTAGAATGTAAGCGACTTAAACGGATTAGGGGCTCTTGGTCGCAGATTTTTCAAGAGGCTGTAGCTGGACCCCTAGGATTCAAAACTGAACTCGCTACTAAAAGAAAGCGTAAACCGAAGCGCTTTCACGATGAGGCATCAAACACAGCCCATTTCCATGACAACCAAAAGAAAGAATTCGAATAGAACATTTTAAATATTGGTTGGATAATAATGATCTTTCCATTCAAGAAACCAAATGAAGACTCCACGGGAAGAAACGGCAGGGTCACATTTTGAAAGTTTCGACTTTTTACACTTTCTAGCTTTACTAACCATAATATCATATTTTGCATTTGAATTCAAATCAAATAAACGATTTGATGCATATTTAAAGTTTTTCTAAATTTTCCTAAAACTTCGAAACTTATAAAGGTTTAAAAGTTTAATAATGATTTATCTCAAAATGAAAAAATGTGACTCTGCCGTTTCTTCCCGTGGAGTCTTCAAATGTTGATTCAAATGTCAGTTTTGATTAGTGAATCATTACTATTCTACTGCTTTATTCAGAGAATTGATAGTAACGCAGAAATACAATGTGTTGTGTCAGAAATTGATAATTGCTGGATTCGCAAAACTTTAAATTTTGAAATTTCTTGGCTTGAAAAGAGGCACCATTCTCCAATTTTAACCCGGGCGCCATTGACGCTCTCGAAAGCCCTGAATCTGAACCCCTATTTTCCTCTTTTTTATATGAAATTGAATGTAAGGTTTGCAAAATTCCTTAATATTACTGCATGTATTGTTTTTGTAGTGAAATGCCTTAAATAATGTGCTAATTTTTTAAGCAAAAAAGAGTGTAGATAACTTGCTTTATCTAATTAGGAACAAATTTATTTTATGTTAATAACAACTCATAAATTCAGTTATTTTATAACTTGATAACGGCTTGTTATTTTACCAGTTTACATTTCTTTACCTAATAATATTGTTTTTTTGTTACAGAAGTTATATGAATTCATCTTCAGAAAAATATGCTTTGATAAATGTAATTACGGAAACTTGGTTTATTAAAAAAAAAATCAACTCTGTTGTTTTTTTTGCGTAAGTTTTTGCGAAAGTTCAGCGCAACTTATGCCCAACCCTAACTTTACGGAAATGCTGCGAAACATTAGTGAATACCAAAAAGTAACATGAACTTACGATTTCCGTAACCTTAGTTGAGCTGCGCAAAAGTTTTCGAAAGTTTAGTGAATAAGCTCCCAGATCTATAATTAAATTCTATAAGATATTTGCGCTCTGCGCAGAAACCAGTTTGTTTTAAGTATTATAACTAGCATTAAACTAGTAATAATACTTAAAACCAGTTTGAAAACCAGTTAATAAACATATTTTGAGGCAATCTTCTAAAAGTCCGCAAAAACAATTTTATTACATCCGCCGATAGCAATTTTTTTTTAAGTACTTCGGTTTTATTTGTTTACGTCTTTCCATATTTAAAGTAGTGACTCGCATAGTCCGCTATATTGGATCCTGAAGTACCGTCGACATCTGCGTCCATTTTCTGTTCCGTTTTTACAAAATGCTTTTTTGGGACGTCAGTGCTTCAAGCATTGTTTGATAAATCAGCCACTTTCAGTCACATTGTTTGTTTCATTTTACCAACAAGAAGGATCTCTAAGCATCAGTAAATTTTTATTTTTGTGTATCCGTAGCCATTTTGGTGTTTTTTCCATTTGAAATAAGGTAAGTTTTGTTTTTTTAAATAAAATTTATCTATTGACCGTACATATCTAATTTTTAACCATACACCTAGCAAATTCGTTTTTCTATGTTAGTTTAAAATTGTATTACAATCAGTTTAGTCAACAATATAAAATTTTTAAGCACAAATGTACATGTTGCCATAGTCGGCCGACTACCAATTATCGATGAGATCGTTTTTTTTTTAAAAAGTAAAACTAAGGAGCCATGATACTAGTCTAGACTCTAGATTACTCTAGAAGTAGATCTATTTCTATCTGTTAAAATGTGAACTTGTTATAATTGTAAGTTATTAGATCTAGAATGTAGATTATTCTAGATCTAGATTGGAAAATTAGACTTAGTGACTTAGACTTTACTACTTTATAAGTTTATTCAGTGAACTTAAGTGACTAGTTTAGTCAGTAATGACATAGTCTTAGAACTTTTAATTGTTGATTGATCTATTCTAGACTCTAGAATCTGTGACTATATATATATATATTATTATATTATAGATCTAATTCTTTCTTTTTTTTCCGTTTTTAGGTCCATAAATTCAAAATGAGAAAAACAACCCAGGATTTATGGAGTTTCATTGGAGAAAATTTTTCCCTAATCAACATACCTATTAAGAATGGGTGTATTTTATATCTAAAATATCAAAGTAAAAAAACTCTTGCAGAGTCTACAAAGATTTTAACTGAATATTTGCCAAAGGCTGATGTTGTTAAGCTAAAGACTGCCATTAAAAGAACAGAAGATGGTTTTTTAAAATTCAAAAAAGTTCCTGATCAATACTGGTTTGAAATAGTTAATTATTGTGATATGCCTTTCAGGTATCAACCAAAGGAGGATGAGTCTACTATAGCAATGACCAGTATAGATCTTAATACAGCCTTTATGGCAGATACTACTGATACAGGAATAGTTGACACAACCTTAGATCTCAACACAGCTTTTGCTGATGCAAATGAAACTCCACATGCTGCGGCAGATGGCATATCATGTACAACAGGCTTCAGCAACCAAAAAGGTTGCCCGTCATGTTTTGCAAAAAAACAATCTCTCTGCCACTCTAGAGAAACTGTTCAATTTCTGAGAGATAAACTAAAAATATATAAAAATCTAAAATTTACAAATCGTAATTTGACTCAGAAGGAAAACAGAAAATCTGCTTCATTGACTATGTGGAAACAAAAGTATCTTCACGCTAAAGACAACCAGATAGTTTTGAAATCTCTGGATCATAAAGAGTGCATTAGTTCAAAAAGGAAGATGAAGATATCAAACAGTAAGCTAAGAACTCAGTTAAATAACTTATTAGAAAAAAACAGATCTGAAGCAAAAGAAAGAGATAAACACATTAAAAGCATTGAACTTGAGTTCAAAATGGAGTTGGTGAAAGTAAAAAAGGAATGTTGTCAACTCACAGAACAAAACCATTATCTCTTAAGTTTGATCTTAGAGCCACAAGACAAAAGTGTGGTTGAAACCATGGTAGGACGAGCATATGGTCCAGCATTGAGGAAATGTCTCTACAGGTCCTTAGTTAGCCAAGTACCTATCACAAATATAAGTGATGTTCTAACCCATGTATGTCAGATTTTGACTGGGACAGAACTGTCTTCAGTTCCGCACAAATCAAATGTTGCCAGAATGGCTTTTGAGCTAGAAGTGATATCTCTTATTCAGACAGGAGAGGCTCTACATACTTGTGACGTTGCGACTTTGGCATTTGATGCCACTACAGTAGTGGACAAACATCTCAACAAATTCCATGTAAGTGTTTACCCACAAAAGTAGTCACTTACCATTTCTACCATGAGACTACCAGGGGGTAGAGCATTTGATTATGCCACACACATATTAACAGCATTGAAAGAAGTAGCTGATACTTATGCTGATTTTACACAGATGTCTAGAGTAACAGTTAAAGAAATCTTTTTGTCCAAAATTAAAAGTTGTCTTTCAGATAGGGCACCTGTGAATCATTTTGTTATTGAATTGCTAAAACAGGATATTAATGTTGAACTTCTAGAACTTCATTGCAATGTGCATCCATTGGACGGAATAGCTACAGCGTCTAAAAAAGCTCTCATTGATGTAGACAAAGAGTTGAAAATTAAAACTGCCACTGGAAAAGAAGGATCTGTAGTGTCTTTTCTGTACAACCTTTCAAAACTTAGGTAACTATATCTAATTTATATATTCTTTGTTTTGCTGACCTTTTTAAATAACAAATATGATGTATGGTACTATAAAAAAATATAACACATAATATATATATATTATGTATATATATATATATATATATATATATATATATATATATATATATATATATATATATATATATATATATATATATATATATATATATATATTTATTTATTTATTTATTTATTTATTTCTAAAAGTAAAACAAATTGAAAACTATTTTTAGATATAGCGTCAAAGGTGAACCAGCAACATTCAAGTCTTTCTTGAGAGAACATGGAGTTGCTCCAGGAACCTTTCTGCGCTATGTTGGAAACAGGGTACATGTAATGTTTCACATGGCTGGAGTTGCTATATTCCATGCTGCTAAAGTCATTTCTTCAGAAGTAAGAGTTTTATTTTTACAAATTATTGATAGAGCTTCAAAAATATAATTGAAAATCAAGTTAACATTTTGAAATATTAACTTTCAGACACAACAAAAATGTTGTGAGTAAAGCTCTTTTTGGGGACATCGGTAAAGATGGCATCATCTTTCAGCTGCAAGCTCTAGGATTGATTGGAAAAGTAATTACAGGCCCGTGGATGAAACTAGTTTATGGCAATGTATTGCAGAAATCTAATCTTGAACTGGTTTTTTTTTTTTAATTTTAAAATAATAGTAGTTAAAACTTATTTTTAGTAAAGTTGATCACATTTAATAGACCTTTTGCCAGATAACGACGTCATGAATACTACGCATTGCATTTTGGGATTGCCTGGGAGCAAACAAAAGTTAAATTCGTTAATATCCTGCCATTCTCTTATTAGTTTTTTAAAAGTTGACCACTATTATATATTTGGTTTACAACTATTTTTTTATTTTATTCGCCACACTTTTTAGTAATGGTAAGAGTGATCGTTGTGCAGTATTTGGTTGTAACAACGATCGTCGGTACAAAGAAAAATATGTTTTGAAAGATCATATTTGGAAGACATTTAGTTTCAGCGAATTAAAATTTTTTACTTGTAAAGAGAAATATTTTTCCGCATGGACTAAAATTATTAACAGAGAAGTAGTCGACCCTTCAACAAAAAAAAGAAAGCTATATGCTGTAAATAAGAACACAAAAGTATGTGCAAATCATTTTGAATATGGGAAGCCAACTGAGCTATCCCCTCATCCCAGGCTATATTTGAAAGGATACGAATTATCTCCTCCTCAGAGTAAAAGGAAATTACCAATGCCTCGATATACACCTATTAAAGTTTCTAGAAAACAAAGAATTACACATTTATCAAGTACCTGTACCACTACTAGTAGCAGTAACAATAATGACAACATTCCCAAACAGTGTTCTCTGTCAATATCTCCTCCATGTCTATCAGCAGCAGCATTTGATCAGCAACTTTCTCCACAACAACTCAATTTAATTACTAACACACCAGCAACTTACCTAACACCAACAACACTTTATAAACAAAGTTGTCATAAAAGATTAACATGGGAGGCAGTGCGTTCTTTACCCAAAGTCATAAAACTGTATACTGGGTGTCCAAACGAAAATGTTTTTTTGTATATTGTTAGTCGTGTTCAAGCTAAACATAAAAAAGTTTCTTACTTTATGGATCATAAACGTTCATTTGAACCAAAGCAGTATAAGTTTAGTCCTGCTAGTAAACCTTCAAGTAGAAGGAAACCTGGTCCAGCACGGCAGCTTTTTGTTGAAGATGAAGTGTTACTTACTTTAATGCGTATTCGACTTGACTCACCATTACAAAATTTAGCATTTCGCTTTAAAATTTCAGTAAGTCACGCGTCTAGGATTTTAACTACATTTATAACAGTATTAGCCCGAGAACTTGAACCATTGATATATTGGCCTACTCCAGAAGAAACATTAAATTTTACACATCCTCATTTTATTGGAGATTTTGTTTATGTTGAAGGTATTGGTGACTGTACTGAACAAACTATTCAAAAGTCTGCCAATGCTAAAGCTCAATATCAAACATATAGTTGTTATAAAAGTAGAAACACATTAAAAAAACTTATGTTTTGTACTAAAGGCGGTTCTATCTCTTTTGTTTCTAAAGGTTACTCTGGATCTTCCTCAGATCGTTTTATCACTGAAGATTGCAATGTTGCAAGAAGATTCACTCCTGGTTTTATTGCACTTTTTGATAAAGGTTTTAATGTTCAAGATTTATTTCTATTGAGGCAGGTAAAAGCTGTAACTCCACCATTTTTATGTAGTAAGCGACAGTTTACACCCTCTGAAGTGTATCATTGCAAGCGCATAGCACGTGCAAGAATACACATTGAACGTGTCATTGGAAGGCTAAAAGAATTTCGACTTCTAAAAAACACTCTTCCAATTACATTAGTCCCTCTAATAGATGATATATGGATAATTGCTGCTGCCATTGTTAACCTGCAACCACCACTAGTAAAAGCAACAGCAGTATAAGTTGTTGTTCTTTTGTGTTATTTTTGAATGCTGTTTTTTGAACTAGTTGTACCATGTGCAGCCTGCTAAATCCTGGTTGTTACTTGGCAATTCCTGGACCTTTTCCGAGACCAGGTCAAGAGTGGCAACTAACCACTGTACATTACTAGATATACATGTAATCTTGAATATGATTACACAATATGCAAAGCAACTTACTGTTTAATTGATTCTTAGAAAAGTATATTTTGATGAAATATCAGGAGCATCAGTGCCAACTGGTGTGTGTAAAATTTTTTTTTTGAATTTGTGCGAATTTGTGTGAATTTGTGAAAGTTTTAAGTAGTAAAACAAAAAAATATGTGATAATTTTATGAAGACAAAATAAGTTATAAAGAAAGTAAAATTTTAAATTTATAATTTTAAATAATTTTAAAAAAAAATTTTAAATTTATAATTTTTTAATTTTTTTTTTTTTTTTTTGAGTTTTAAACTTTTTTTTTTTTTTTTTTTTTTTTTTAAATTTATGTTTGAACAAATTAAAACAATAAAAACACTCAAAAATTAGTGCATTCAAAGTTAAACGTGAACAAAATCAACCTAGCAGCATAATAAACAAAAGGTAATTTTACAGGTAACAAATGCTTAAAACACATTGACAAATAAGATAAAATGCTTTACAGTCAGCCAACTAAAATTATTTGAGTTCCATCAATATCATTCAATATAATATAATTCTCAGGTTTGTCCCCGAACAAAACCCAAACTAGGAAATATTCCTTGAACTCTAAATAAAATAAGTTTCTTATCGTAAAGTAACTTTGTACTAATAGTTTCTTAAGACTTTTGGGCTTTTATAAACAAGTTTTTATGAAAAAAAAAAAAAAAAAAAGCGCGCATATACATTGACAAAAACACATATAATGAAAATTGATATTTCACAGTTGAAAATGTATAGATCATAAAGCAATCTGCCCACGTGTATAAAATATACGAATGATAGATGTCTAGCCGGCTTGCAGCTATTTCCCCTGAGATTACCCTGATTTTTCAAAAATGCAACCCTTTTTCCTACATAGTTCTTTTTTTTTTTTTGCAGACATCGAAATTCCCTGACGTTTCCCTAATCCCTGTATGTGATATTATTTTATATATTATTACGATAATATGTCACAACAGGGTTCATGGCAGTTTTAGAAATCCATTTTCCCTGAGTATTTCCTAATTTTTACCCAATTTCAAGTAGTTTTTCCCTGAGTTCGGTTGGCGAAAAGTATGAAATTTTCCTTGTTAATGTTGAAGGATATAATACTTTTGCAACTGAATTCATGTTTCCCTAAAATTTCTATTAGAATTTTAAAGAAATTTTATTTAGAAAGATAATTCTTCATAATTAATTGATAGCAATCTGTTAAAATAAAAACTCAAAATTTGTATATTGCAAAATAACTTCAATTTATATATAAAACTAAAAAACATTCCTGAGTTTTCCCTGATTTTAAAGATTTTTAAAAAAAGTTCCCTGAATTTTCCAGGTGTTTCCGGGTTTTTCAAAATTTAAATAACTTTACCCTGGTTTTCCAGGTTTTCTCTGAGTGCCATGAGCCCTGCACAAAGTGCCTGGGTATATAAAATTTTAACAATTTCAGAGTTTGTATTAAAAAAAAAAACGAAATAAAGATATTGTGCCAAGTAAAGAAATTCTATTTTAGCAAATAATCACAGATTTAAATTGACATTAATAATAACTAAAGAATTATACATAGTAGTGTACTGGTAATAATTATCACAATGTTGTTGATATTCCTATGTTGATAAATAGTAAATGTCCTACTCAGATTTCTACTTTATGTCTTTTTGGATTACTTTTTTGTAACCATCTCTTAGAAACCTTATAAACAAACAATTCCAAAGTTAGTATCGGCTAAGGTTGTCATTCATTAAAACTAGTTGTTTTCATCTAGTTTTTTCCCTCACAGTCTTCATTTAACCTCTTTCTTGCTCTTAAACTTTACTCAATCTTTTCTGTAACTCTTAACTGAAATAGTGGTAAAATATGTGTTGTAGTGAATTAGATTTTAAAAAATCAAACATAAAAATGTATAACTTTTGTTTATATTTAGTTGTTTATTTAGTTTAAAATTTATTTTTTCAATCATTTTATTTTTATTTCTTTTTATTTTATTCTATTTATTTAATTTTTTTTATATATATTCATTTCTATTTTTTTAATTTTATAATATATATATATATATATATATATATATATATATATATATATATATATAAATATATATATATATATATATTTATTTTATTCTTTTTATTTTACTTTTTTTATTTAATTATTTTTTTTTTTTATATATATATGTATATATATACACATTATTTTCTATTTTATTTATTTTATGTTTTTATTTTATTTTTATTCTTTCATTTATTTATTTTTCATTTACTTATTTTTTGTTTTTATTATATATATATATATATATATATATATATATATATATATATATATATATATATATATATATATATATATATATATATATATATACACACACATATACATGTTTGAGTTTTTATTTTATTTGATTATGTATATATATTGATTTTATATAGTTTTCTACATTTTTCTCTTACAAGGTGGTGGTGAGTCTTTAGGTAGCATTTGGTAATAATCTGTTAATTGTTTCAATTCTAATGCTGCTGTATTTTGCTTCTCTGCCTTTTCAACTTGTGAAACAAGGCTTTGGATGACTTTACTGCAGGTGTAAGTGGTTCTCACAAAATCTATGTCATATAAATATGGAAGCATAACATCGTTAAAATATGTATCTAATTTTGGTAGACACTTTAAAAAGAAATTTGGATTTTTAGCAATACGAAATGTGCAAGATTCTTTGGGTAAATAAATTTCAAAGTCACAGTAATTGGCACCTGTAACAAATATTTGGTGCTGAACTTGGGTGTAATAAGGGTGATTAAGTTTTATTGCAAAACTTTCATTACTTTTTACTATAAAACAAGAAGACATTGAAAGGTATTCTGAAATGGTTTTATCTCTTGCTGAAAAAGGACATTTGCATTCTAACAAACCAAATCCACAACAAGTACAATTTATAATTCTATCAGGACTTTCACCAAGAAATGGATACTCAGAACAAATTGTCAAGCCTGCTATGTCACAACTAAAATTTTTATGTAAATTTTTATTTTTTCTAACATAACGTTTGACAGCAAACTCTTCATTGCTTCGTCCCCATGATAGCACACTACTGGAAATAGTTTCATTTTGTTCACAAATCTTTATACATAAATTAAAAGAGGATGTCAGATTTGTAATTGTTTGCCTATAACTAACTTTTTGAATTACCTCATGGGAAACTGATGATGTAATAACACCATTTCTATATTTAAACCAATTAACAGAATTTGACTGGCCTGTTGTTATACTGCAAATTTTTTTTATATTTGAATTTGTTCGGTGGGTTTTTAAGTTGTTGTGAAACAAATGCATATCGGTTATATGAACTATTTCATCAATGGTTTTAGGATATTCTGTAGCAATTGTAAAATCAATATCTATTTTATAAAAACTTGTTTTTTTAAACTGCAAAACACTTGCATTACCATTGGTAGCTTTAGCAATATTCTCCCAGTCCTCAGCTGAATATGTGACATCAATATCTGTTCGCGAACGAGGTTCATAAAAGTTTCTACTTGGACCAGGTTCAACATCATCATTTTCAGGATGTGGTCGCCTTAAAATAACTGAATTTATCTCACATGGTTCATGTATTTTTTGACGTTTTACAACTCGTACATCCCATTGTTGTTTTTTGCCAGTACATGTTTTATTATGGCCTAACCTGACTTCATTCTCAATATAATGCAATAAACTGAAGACATGTTTACAAGATGAACTGTAACCTGCAATACACGAACACTCAGCAGTAAAAACATACTCTGAACCATAAAAACATACCCAAACTAAATATGGGTTTTCTTTTATTCTTGTCTGTGGAATAACAGTAGCTCTAACGTAACAATACCGAATACTGTCGACAATGTTATTAAAGGTGACATCTTTAACATGCCCAGAATATTGCAAGTTTTTTCCTTCTCGAAACGCCTTCATTGCACTCTTATTAGTAGCATATTCTTTAATGACTTCTAAAGTCGCATTTGGAAGATATTGACTTCCACTTTGCCAGTTACTTTTTAAATCTTCAGGAAATGGAAGATGAAGAACATCGTCAACAACTAACTTTCTTCTTCGACTGTTATTTACTTCATTGATACGGTTATCAGTGGTAGGTAACAATGGTAGGTTTAAAGCTTCTGCCATAACAACTTTTTCTATCAAAAGTGCTTTTCGTGCACTTCCTGAACCAAGCGGGACACCTCTTGATAATAAATACGTTCTTAAGTCATCTACTTTCCACTTTGACAATTCTACTGAAGTAAAAACCATATTTAAACAAATAAATAAGAGTAATAATCTTGGCTAATACAATAATCGCTGATTTTCGCATAGAATTATATATGTTGGAAGTTTGTTTGCTCCCAGGCGATCCCAAAATGCAATGCGTTTATAATGGCGTCGTTATCTGGCAAAAGGTCAATTGCTGTCTTTCTATTTTTTTTGCTTAATATTATTTTAGCTTAAGAATATTGTGTACCCTTTTTCATTTATTTTTACATTTCATTAAATTTAGGTACCAATGTTCCAGATTTGTCATCAAAGAATCACCCAGATGAAACAAAGTTCCGATGATTTGTTGTCAACAGATCTAGATATTTTTGGGCAAAAATTAGTGTTTGACGAGGTGCACAAGTCATTGCTGAAAACAACTGATATAACGCTCCTCAACAAAATAACATCAACTCTTCTGAGTTCTATTGAGTGTGTTATTCATAGACAATTGCACAATTATGTATCTGGGCCTCTATCTAACCCTACTGAGAAAATATTGAAGGACACACTGTGAAGCCGTAGAGCTTAATTATATGCGGACGAGTAGGAACAAGGTTGATGTACATACGTGGCGTTTTTAAGAAGTTGAGTTTATGCATGTAAAGATGGCTTACTTATAATATATATGTATTTCATTACAAATTCTGGTTTTTATTAACGATATAACAATGGCGCTGCGAGTAGGGTCTGAGTTGACTTTAGATGACCCAGACAATGCGGAAGCATGGATTAGGTGCTTTGCAGCCTCCGCACGTTCCAAGAAATTAAAAGATGAGATAAACGATTCTTACGAGATAACAGACTTATTTCTGGCAAAAGCAGGCATTGAAGCAGTAAAAAAGATTTCCCTTATGGTATATCCAAGAGAGTTAGAAAATATGATATTCGATGATATTAAAACTGTTATTATGGCCCATTTGAGGCCTCAGAAACGTTTAATTATCGCTGAAAGAGTTAGATTTTTAGCATCAAAACAACAAAACAATGAAAACATTGTAGCATATGCACAAAGACTACGCGAAGCTTCACGCTTTTGCAACTTCGAAAAATTGGGAAAAGATGGCCAAAGTGCGGAAGATGATTTAGTTCAAATGAGATTGATTGATGGCCTCCAGTCTCCTGATCAGAGAATTAAAGCCCTAGAAATGTTACAAAGTGGAGATTCGCCTAAATTAGGAGCATGTATTGATTTTATCAGACAACTGGAGCAAATATCATGTTTTAATATACAAAACAACATTGGAAGCAACATAGACATACCTTTAGTTAATCATATTGATAAAAACAAAGAAAAAACATTTAAATGCAAATATTGTGGCCTTCACCACCCACCTAGGAAATGCCCAGCATTTGGAAAAAATTGCACAAAATGTGGAAAGTTTAACCATTTTAAAAACGTATGCAGAACAAACACTAAGTATGAAAAAACAGTAGAGGAAATAGAGAACGATGATACTACTGTATACTCCATTAACATGAATGGTACAAATTCAGAGATTAATGTAAAAATAAACGATTATAATATGAAGATGCAAGTTGACACAGGGAGTCAAGTCACAATCATTCCAAAGAATTTTTGGGAACTTATATCTAGACCGAAGCTACAAAAATGCTATCTTCGTCTGAAACAGTTTGATGGTACAATCATAAAAGTCCTAGGTGAATTTGAGGCAACTTTGGAAACTGAATCAAAAATGGATATAGTACGAATTATCGTTGCAGATTGTAATAAAAATCATGGCCTAATTGGTATGGATGTATTAAATATCAATGTTACAAAATTAATTAATAGTATAGACCCTATTGTTCATGGGCGTTTAATTAATTACAAAGCTAATATTCTGTTAAAAAACGGCATACAACCAACTTATTTCGAATCACGACCCCTCCCTATTCACATTAAACCACTAGTGATAGATAAACTGAATGAGATGATACAACAAGGTTTGCTCCAAAGGGTCCCTCCTGGTGGAAGCAAATGGGCATCACCACTTGTGGTTGTAAGAAAAACAGATGGAGACTTACGTATATGCGCAGACTATAAAATAGGGGTTAATCAAAAAATATGCTCAGACTCATATCCTGTCCCCAATATTGAGACGGTATTCCATAAAATGGTGGGAATGAAATATTTCGCTAAAATCGACCTAAAGGGAGCTTATCATCAAATTGAGTTGGATAAAGAGGCACAAGAAATAACTACAATTAATACCCCTATCGGACTATTAAGATGGACATGTTTACCCTTTGGAATAAAAACAGCGAGTGCAATTTTTCAGAGAGCGATAGAATCTGTTGTAGGTGATCTAATCCCTAACATGATTATATTCCAGGATGATATATGTGTTGGTGCGGAAAATGCTGAAGAACTTAAATCGAATTTGAATAAGATTTTGAGCAAATTGAAGAAATCTGGAATGAGCATAAATACAAGAAAATCAGTGAATGAAGCGAAATGTCTTTCATTCTTAGGATACGAACTGTCAGAAAAGGGAGTTACCCCAGATCGTAATCTAGTCAGCAAAATACTCGGAATAAACCCTCCTAAGGATAAAAAGGAACTTGAGTCGTTCATAGGACTAGTAAACTTTTATGGCCGACATATACAAAAATATGCTGAAAAAATTATGCCTTTAAACAATTTAAGAAAGAAAGGGGTTATATTCGAATGGAAAAAGGAACATCAAGATGCATTTGAATTGCTAAAAAGGAACCTTAGCGAAGAGCTTGTAGTAAAGGTTTATGACATCAACCAAGATCTGGAATTGACCACCGATGTCAGCGAAAAAGCTATATCTGGAATACTTTCACAAAATGGCCATCCTGTATTGTATCTCTCGCGAACTTTATCAGACGCTGAGACAAGATATTCTAATATTGAAAGAGAAGCTTTGGCTATTGTATGGTCTACTCACAGGGCTAGGCATTTTTTGTTGGGTAGAAAATTCAAACTAATATCCGATCACAGGCCACTAGAATTTATATTTGATGGTAATAAAGAACTGCCCAAAGTCACATCCGCTAGAATTTTAAGATGGGCCATACAAATGATGGCATTCGATTACGAAATAAACTATAAGAAGGGAGAAAATATTCCTCATGCTGATGCCTTATCAAGATTGTCTTTTCTATCACAAGATGAAGAGAAGGACCAAGGGACATTTATACACTTAGTCGAGTCAGATATTGTTAACCTTGATCAAATAATGAAAGAAACGGAAAATGATAGAGTATTGATGGACATCAAAACCAGAATAAGCAAAAATAATTGGGGCAGATGCTCTGTAACAGAAAGACCATATAAATCTATTAGGAATAAACTGACTATCGAAAAAGGAATCATATGTAATGGAGATCTCATTATACCTCCTCGAACGATGAGAAAGATGTTCATCAAATCGGTCCATGATGACATACATTGTGGCACAATGCAAACGCGATGTCGATTAAAGTTGGAAGCCTGGTGGCCTGGCTACTGTCAAGATGTTGAAGAATACGTAAAAAACTGTGAAAAATGTGCTGAAATAAAAGTGAAGAAGGAGAGGACATTACACACATGGCCAAATGAAAGTAAACCTTGGTCTAGAGTACATATGGATCATGCCCATATGCAGGGCATAGGACTGTTTTTAATTTTAGTAGACTCCTTTTCTGGATGGCCGGAAGTAATTAAGGTAAATAACCGTGAAGCTGCCACAGTGAAGGCAGTACTACAAAATGTCTTTTCGAGAAATGGAGTTCCGGAAGTTTTGGTCTCTGACAATGCTGCCGAATTTCATGATACCACCTTGCAGCAGTGGCTAAAGAAAATAGGTTGCTTGCCGTATAAAACCCCGCCATACCACCCTCAATCTAATGGAGCGGCTGAAAGAATGGTAGAGACTGTAAAGATGGGGTTAAAAGCGTATTCACCAGATAAAGGTTCATTATGTGGATATTTAAGCAGAATGCTTTTAAGCTATAGGACAATACCCCATGCAGGGAGATCAAGAAGTCCTTCCGAGATGATGGGGAGACAGCTAAGATCTCCTCTCACTATGAGTTTTGAAAGTGGAACACCATTATGGTATCGACAAAAACCAGATTCCAAACCTGAACTTGCTGCATTCATATCTCAGGCTGGTCTTAACACTGCAATCATTTTGAGGAATAACTCCTCCGGAACATTAGCACACTGTGATTAAATAAACAAACGCCTAAATGAACCTAACACACCTATGAATAATGGAGACGCTATACATGATGATCCCATCAACAATGAGAAACTCGATCTTTCCAATAGTGATAGATCTGATATACATGATATACCTGAAATACCTGTAACTAAGGAAGAACATATCCAGAATCGAAGAACTACACGGTCGACGAGGGGACGAAAGCCGATACGTTTCCGGGATGTGAAGCCGTAGAGCTTAATTATATGCGGACGAGTAGGAACAAGGTTGATGTACATACGTGGCGTTTTTAAGAAGTTGAGTTTATGCATGTAAAGATGGCTTACTTATAATATATATGTATTTCATTACAAATTCTGGTTTTTATTAACGATATAACACACCTGCATATTACTATTAGCATATGCGCATATTAACCACTATTAGCACCTGCCAACAATATGCATGCAGAACGTGCTCTTGGCATGACAGACTGTCTACTTAGAAAAGCCCCCAATGCCACTTTTGGATATCTAGATTCAAAAGTTAAAGCAAAACTGAATCACACTCTTCAGTGGATTGAATCCAAACCAGAAGATATTCAAAGAAACCTAATACAATTTTCTATCACTAGAGGATCACAGATCCGAAAAGCAGGAGTGTTTGAAAGTAAAGGGATAGACGATAACATTAAATCAAGACGGATTGAAGCATCTCAAAAGGCTAACAAGGCATCCAGGCAGAAACTGGAACGAGACATTAAAAAAGTCTTGCTAAATAATGGCTCTGTTGGTAATGAAATGTTTATAAAAGTTGCCCCAAACCAGAAACCTTTTCTTGAAAAAATGTTAAGCAATCAAAGTATGACTAATCATTTGTTTAATCATAAATGGGAACTAGACGATGGACAGGACAAAATTTTTTATGGACGAATACTAACAGAAAGGCAAAAAGACAAGAGAACTGTGTATGTTACATCTTACTGGGGTTTTGACGAGGACTCATCAGAGGATTTTGACATGTTTATTGAGTCAATTATTGCTGACATGATACTTGGCAAACTATTTTTTGAAGTTTAGTTAACTGTTATTGTTTATGTAAGAAAAAAATTTTCATGTTCTTTTACTACTTATAAGTTCAAATTCATCTCTTGAAACTGTTCATTTTGATGTGTTTTTCCCTATATGTAATCTTAAAAACTTATGAAATATTCATATTTACTTAAAAAAAATCATCAAACGTTTTTTTGTAATTTGCATAATTTATGGATAATAATTTCTTTATTTCATTTCATTTTTCATTGCAACTAGTACAAATAAATTCCTCTTTTGAAACTGCTCATTTTGGTATATACATTTGTTAATGTATTCATAATAGTTTCTGAGATATTTACATTTGAAAGAAAATTGCTTCACTTTTTTTTTATTTCTCTATATAAAGTCCATAGGATGTCAAGGCACTTCGGACAAACTAAAAATCTCAATAACTTTTGAACCAATAAAATGCCAGCATCATAAATTTGGTGTTGTTGGAAAGCATTTTTCATTCTGTTTCATTTTATTACACATTTATTGATATTGGATTAAATTAACTTTTATGGTGCAACTACCTAATTTAAAGCCAATTAACAGTGTAATTGATATTTGCTTTAATTTATGAATGGTTTTCCCTGTGACGTTGAAAATATATTAGAGGAAAACGATGAGCATTTTCGAATGTAGAAAGAGTTTTATTGAAATTGACTTACTGCATTTAAAGCCTTTACGGATTGCAATAATATCAGTTGTAGCCATTTAACCGGAAAACATAACAAAAAGTTTGCTGATTTAACATTAAACACATCCAAAATCCATACTGAATCATTTTGGAGACCGATTAGATGTTATTTGATATTTAATTCACAAGGTAAATAAATGTTTGGATGAGGCAATTTACGAGCATTTTGAATTTAAAGAAATGTTATCAAAACAACTGTTTGTTTTTTCGTTTTTGATGTTTGAATAACATTTTAAAAAGTTAAACTTTTTTCACTAACAAAAGTTAAATGATGGCATGTTATTTACAAAAATTGATCTAGTGGTAAGTGTTAAACATTTTTATCACTAGATCATCTGTTGTAAATTAGATGCCATCCCTCCACCTCCACCAAAAAAATAAAGTTACAATAAAAAATGCAAAACAAATAAAGATTTTTCAAAATTTAAGTAAAACAAAAGGATTTCAAAAAGTTTCTGAAATAAAAATTAAATTCCTAAAAGTCATAACATCTCTGAAATATTTGCTTTTAGAATATTTCCACATTTATTTTCAGTTCCGTAAATGTAATAAATTCTTGAGACTTAGTGGAATTAAAAATAACGTATAGGTTAAAATTATGTTTTTAAGACATTTTTTTAAACCTTAGCCTGGGGTTTCTGTCAATGAACATTTGGTTAACGAATTACTTTTCTGTGGTTGTTATACTAATACTCTGAAAAAACATCACGAACCTCATACTTTCTATCTGTATGTATGCTGTATTAAAGAAATACAGACAACATTTTGTTAAAATGTTTTAAAAGTTTTGCTGCGCTGTCTGTTTTTCTACTTCCAGCTTCATTGTTTGTGTTTAATCTCAATATAAATAAAAAGCAGAGAAAATTTAGGAAATGAATTCTCTAAATTTTTATTTACCTTGTTATTAAGTTCTATGATAATGTTTATATTAACTCGCTTTTCTGTTTTAGTTTTTATATCAGCCTCATTTTACTTGTGATTATTATGGTGTGGAAGCTATTCAAAGGATTTTAATCATGTAAAAGACAATACTACGAGACGTTCTGAATTATTGTTGCGATAAACGGGCTTAAGCAAACTATGTAACTTGCCTCTGAGGGGTATTACTGGGCATTTCCTAGCTATGCAAAAACGAAATGATAGAAACACAAGAAACGTTGGGAGATATTGTGGACCAATTGATCAGCCTTTGAAAAAAATACACTTTTCCTGCTTATCTAAACAAAGTATGAAGAAAAAACTCACCAAGTTGACAAATAGGTTTATCAATTACCGATAGAAGAATGCAAACTTTGAAAATAAGATATTAACAATTTTTATATTACTAAAACCTGCACAAGCTGGTGTAGCGAGGAAAAAGTATGGAGTTCGAATCCAATTCCAAGATAATATTGGTTACACTACAACTAAATTTGCACCTTTTTTGAAAATTCATTCTTTCATACGCTACCGAATGAAAACTAAAGAAAGCAGAGCACCAGTGATACGTACGAGAAACCTGGTTCTTCAACTTTTAATCCAGATGAATTTGAAATGACGAACTATTATTAACAACAGGAAGTATTATTAGAAATCAATCATTTTAAAACTCCGTCTGGTTTTTTGAAAAATTGATATTTCTGAATTCTCATTATTTCCACTATTCCCCGGTATATTTTAAATAATTTTCAAATAAAACGGAATATCTAAATATTTGATTAATATCTCAACTTAAATCATGATTTTTCTTGCTTATACTTTAACCTCTCTCCTTCCCTTCGGTCATTCTTAGTCACTTAATTCCTAGAGACTGCAACTTCCTCCACTCTTTATGCTTCCTCTTTATAATCAAGAAATAGTATTTTAAAAAACCCATGAGAAGAGGAGAGAAACAAAGTTGAATGTAGCTACTAAAAAAGTAAATACAGCGCAAATGGTTGGTTATTATCATTTTTTTCTAGGTTTTGTTTTTGAATAAGTTTTTTTTGCTCAATATAAACTGAGGATCAACAGTGATCGAAACTATATCACCACTCGGTTGTCATGAATGTATGACGTAGTTTAACGTAAAATTCAAATTTTTTTGATGAAATTTTTTGTGTGATTAAGAGCACGAAATTTGAGTTAAGTATGGCAGAAAACAAGCGCAAAGACTATATGAAAAATTACATGAGAGATAAAACTTTTTTTTTCTCAATAGTATTATACTATTGACAATGTCCAAGACATGGGAAAGTTAGAAACTAATTTGAAAAACAAAAATCTATATTTGCAGATGGTAAGTTATGCTATCAACAAGCCCGTACGCAGGATTTTTCGTGGGAGGGTGCGAAATTTGAAAAAGTGGACCATTTTTTTACAACATATTAAATATATTTCTTCCAAAATAATACACAAATATAAACTTTATAATGACACACAAGCTTAATAAGCACCGACACTGAATTGTGTGAAGTCAAATAATTTCAGTCAAAACAGATCGTAATTGTAGACGCCGAGGATATTTTTGTGAAAATATATCAACAATTTTCTCTTCGTCGATGACTTTACCATAGTGGATATGCATTAATGCAAGTGCAGAGAGTCTTTCTTGCTTCATACTTGCTCTCGAATATGTATGGAGCCTGTGCAATGCACAAGCACTACGTTCGCATTCGCAACTGGTCGCTGGGATTGAACAGTAAATTTTTAGAAGAATGAAAATGTTTGGGAATAAGTCTTCGTCGCATTCTTTTAATGCTTGCGCTGCAGTTGAAGGACATTCTTCTGGAGGTTTGTTTTGGAAACGATCCTTCCATCGAAACAACTCTTGGGGAAACAAATCAGTAGATGGTAAGTCTTCTGCATAAAATTCGACAACATTTTGAAGAGATGCTCCTCCCTCTTCACAGAGAGTAGATGGTACAAGCCCCAACAGTTTAGAGGAGAGGATGGAAAGGCCAGAAAATTGACTCTCCAACTCTGAGCTTATGTGGTTAAGGAATGGAGTGACGAGATTTCGTCGATAATCCTCCTCAGGATTAATCGCAGGAGCATTGTTGCGCATTATTTGACGTCCAACAGTCCTTGGCTTTGTTGGTTTGGTGTTGACAGAACGTGCCATTCGTTCGGCTTGGGTGTAGACCCAAAAAAATTCTTTGTCCATGTTTCTTAAAATGTCTTTATAAACAGATTTCACCTCAGCAATTTCATGGTATGCCATGATAATATCCACAGTGCGGCCTTGTAATTTCACAGTTATTCCTTTCAAATATGACAGGAATCGGTACATAGTCAAGAAACTTATAATAAAGTCAAAAGACGTAAGACTTGTCAGTAGTGAATTGGCATTGTCTCTGGATGTTGTATCCCATGTAACATTTGTGAAATCTTCTCCGCATGCATCTTTGTTCGCACCATACGCAATATATTCCAGAACGATAATTACGTAGCAGTATGCTTGATAAAAATGTCTGTATGAGTCATGCCGTGAAGACCACCTTGTTCTACATAGGTCAATGAGACCTTTTCTGGGTTTGGAAATGTCTGGCAATGCCTTCATGATGATTGATTGCAGAAGACTCTCGCGATTTGGACTGGCAAGGAAAAACAGACAACAGTTCCTCAGTTTGGCAATGGCATTTCTTGTATTTGGAAGAGAACACGAATGGGCTATAACAAAATTAAGGCAATGTCCACTGCAGTGGACATATACAGCCTTTGGAGACTCATTCTTTATCTTTCTCTGAACACCTACATTATCACTGGACATATTTGCAGCTCCATCGTATCCTTGACCATGAATGTTTTTTAAATCGAGATAGACGTCTTGCAGAAATTGAATCATGGTGCAAGCAACCACTTCTTTGGTGATTCTTGAAACATGGAGAAAAGATAAAAATTCTTCACGAATGTCTTTTGTTTTCATCAACAAATCTAATGCAAAATGCAAGTTCCTCACGATAATGGCTAGTCACCTCGTCTGCAAGAATACTGTAGAACGTAGCAGCTTTTATTTCTTTAACCAAGTCACTACGGATGATATCGTATCCAATAATTGTTATAATTTCGTTTTGAATACGCGGAGAGATGTATTTCGCATTTCAATTACTGATACCAATATGGGAAAGATGCTGATGTAGGATTTCATCATGTTTCGCAATAATTTGGAGCGCTGCCAAAAAGTTACCCGGGTGGTATTTTATCGAATTATCAGATGCCAACAATGTTTCTTGATCACCTCTCAGAGCAATTCACTGTCTTCCGCAGAAAAGGATTGCCTCAGCTATTGTTTTTACAATGTGTCGATTCCTTTCTATGTTAATCTTTCTTTCTTCATCAAAATGATTATCAATGTTTTCATTTGGCTTCTTGATTGAATTACAAAACGTCTCTGACAAAATCATTGCATCGCGGTGGCTTATTTTTGTTTGATGCTGTTTTGCCTTTCGTCTAACTTATGAAACGCGGTAAATGTTTTATTTAAGAATATTCCCAAATTCTGTCTTTTGGAGATAGGAATCATTACCAAACAATGGATACAGTATGCGCCATTCAATAATGGACTGTACACCATCCATTTGTAATCCGTCAAGTATCTTGCCTTGAATTGTGAAGAAATTGTGACGGAAAAATATATTCTATAGGTGGCTTGAAGTGAATATTCAAGAGAAAGAACTTTTGACTATCATCGAGTGTCCTCATCACCATACTCAATTCTTGATAATTCATTGTAGCATTCAATATTTTAGCAACATGATTGGTGAAAGCGAGAGGTTCAAAATCTGATTGTTTGGTAGTACGAGATATTTTAGCGGGAGGACTATCAATAGAATCATGTTGTTTAGAAATTGCGGTATTAGTATTTGGTGCATTTTCATTGAGAGATTGATTATGATTTTCAGTTTATTTTTTTGTACAACATCCATCTAGAGATTGACAAGTTTTAGCTGCTGGTATTCGTTTTTTTTTCATTTTGCTCTTTGCGCCCCATAGTATATGAAGAGTGACTGAGTATGGTCAATTTTTCATAATAATAACTATGTAAATTTTTAAAAAATGAAATTATAAATATATCATATACTAATAATAGCAATATAAATATAAAAATGAAAATGTATTATCAGATAAAAATTTGTGCAACACCAGTAATTTTAGAAAAAATGTGGATGTACAGGATATACATATATCATACACAATAGCGTAAAAAACAATTTAAAGCAATGTAAAATATCAGTTATCATTGTGTCCAACAATAACATACATGATAATAAACAATATTTGCAATAATAAACTATGAAAATATACGGAATAAATAAAAAAAGGACATCTTACTATATTGGATGAGAAATAATTGATGTGGTAATCGAAACGTATAATATTAAAACTGTGATGTATAAAGAGAACTTAAAGAAAACAAATCAATTAATCTACGATAGCATCTGGTTGCGCTAATAAGCAAAGGCGAAACTAAAATCAAAATTGCTGTCAAGAAAAACTGTACGAACGTCAATGAAGACATTATAGTGTTCATAACGACAAGACTTAGCGACGTCAAAAGTGTATAGTACCGTAGAATAGAAAAATCTAATCAATATGAAAAGAAAAACGTATGCTGTATGCAGTTAAAGGTGCAATTTTTCCTATAAAAAATTTAATATTACATAAAATGTGGACCTTTAGAAAATTGGAGGGGGGGAGGGGTGCGTATGCACCCTACGCACCCTCTCTGCGTACGGGCCTGATCAATCAGTTCATTCTTATTTTGCTATTTAGTTATCCAAAACACGCTCAAGTTTATTTCGTCAATTTTGGTGAAAAAAATTGAGAAATGTTCAAAAAACTTTTGAAAGTTTCTTGAACAATTATCCTTCATTTATCATATTGGATCTGATGACGGTTTAAAAAAAGTTATAGTAATAAGGGTATAAAAAGTTTAAATGATAAGTGCGAGAGACCAGCGGCTGATACAGAGTTATATTATTTATAACACTGTATCAGAAAGTGATTTATTTAAATTTTTATTTTTAAGATAAAAAATTTTCTAATCTTTTGGAAAAATAGTTTAAAACATTTTTTGAAGTCATGTTTACACACACACCATTCTTATTGAAATTATTTATTATTACTGACAGATAGTATGTGATGCATTTATGTATCACACTCAATGTTCACTGTTGAGTTGGCAGAGTATTTAATCAAATATCTAAAATTAAATCTTATTCTTAGTGAAATTTTTAATTCCTAAAAAAAGCTAGTTATAAGTTTTCTTTTAACTTCTCAAGGCGTCAATATCTCATTACTTTTCTTACTATTTTTAAGTTACTTCGCTTGCTATTCTAATGTTTTAGATAATCTGGTGGAAGGGGGTGCATGCCTCTAGATCTTTCACTGATTAATGACTATTCTAAAGTTAATTATAAGTATATTTTATATATTATGTAATTATAATAGGGTTTCTCAAACGGGATCCTGGGGACAAAAGTGGCAACAGGATTTCCCGGGATATCACTCATATCCCGGAACATAATTTTTTTTTTAATTTTATATGTGATAAATGTTTTAACTAGTTTAACCAAAAATAAGAAAAATATTGTTGCATTTAGCTGTGTTTTATATGTTCATTATACTAAATCTTATATTATCTTATATTAAAACCATCTTTCATTAAAACCATCTTGCATTATCTTATATTAAAACCATTATACATCATATTTTAAAACCTAGCACAATAAGAAATGTTATTGAAACTATCTTGAACTATCTAACTCAAGGAATGCAATGCAATGTTTTCTTTTTTTTTTTATTATTATAAAATACGAGTAAAAAATAAAAAAGATTTCTTGCGACAAAAACAATAAGTTTGATTTTTAAACTTCTAAATTATTGAAAAGTTAAACTTTTTCTGTATTGAATTATTGAAGTATTTAATAATTTTTGTATTTAAAAAACGGCAAACAAAGACATATAAAGTCATACGTAAGATAACATACATATGTAAGAAATATTTGTAACCTTTAGTTGTTTTATAATTCAATTTAATTACACCATGTCAATTGTAAATGGATCGAAAGCATGGTAGTATTTTTGTAAAGAAAAATCTGGCAAATCTGCAATTTGCAAAAAGTGTAATCTAAAGATAATGTGCAAAGGATTTTCTTTAGTGGGCTCCTTCGTCATTTAAAAAATGCACATTAAGATTTGGATTTAAATATGAAGCGTCTACATGAAGAGACTGGTTCGAAAATTAAAATTGTGCAAAAGAAAATCACATTGTTTAAACAGCAGACTATCGAGGAAATTGTGTCAAAGCTAGCAACGGTGAATGGCTTCTCGATAAATGCCATAACAAAAAGTGGATTCATTAGAAAATTATTGTCTGAAAAAGGCATGTTATTAGCAAAAATCCATCCCATGTTATGAGTATGATGAAAAAACAATATGATTTAACTAAACAAACTGTAGTTTTAGAGATAACAAAAAAAATATTTAATGGGTCGCGATTTTCTTTATTATTAGACGAATATACGTTTTTAAAAAATCGATGTTATTTAAATGTAAATGTACACTTTTTGACAAAGTTTTGGAACCTGGGATTGACTCCGATAGCTGGATCACTTCCTGCAAAAAAGATTGTTGATATGGTTGAAAATAAACTGTCAGATTTCAATTTATCAATTAAAAAGCACATTATAGCTAGTGTCACTGACGGAGCATCCGTAATGAAAAAATTTGTATGGCTATTGAACATCAGCTGTGTTATGCCCACAGACTTCATTTGGCAGTATGTGATGTTCTTTACAAAAAGTCAGACTCTTCAGCAAAATATATTTAATTTGAATCGCAGTTGCAAGATTCCGATGAAACTTTGAGTGATTACGATGAGTTTGATGATGTATTTGACTGTAATGATGAGTCATACAGCTCAACAGGTGTTGCGTTTAACGATGATTTACAAAATAGCGTAAATGTAGCCTTAACAATTCAGAAGGTTCGAAAAGTGGTTCGAATGTTCCGCAAATCATCTCCTGAAAATGGCGTTTTACAAATCTACTTAAAATCTATGTTTCATAAAGAACTGAAGCTGATATTAGAAATCAAAACTAGGTGGAATAGTCTTGTTGCAATGCTAGAAAGATTCCTTAAAGTAAAAACATGTATACTAAAAGCAATGATCAATTTAAAAGAAGTTCTGAAAATCTCCGAAGATGAATATGCGATTATGAACGCCATAACAATTTCTCTGCAACTGATAAAAGTTTGAATAGAAAGACTGAGTAGAAGTAATGCTACTCTACTTGACGCAGAAGGTGTAATGATATTCATCTTAGACGATTTGGCGGAGAAAAAAAAATTCATAGCTGATAAACTGCTTCAATCTGTGCAGCAGAGAATTGAAGAATGCAGAAATGCCAATTTAATTGGACTACTGAAATTTTTAAACAACCCAATTAGTTATAATCAGGAATCAAATATCAACTCCAAACTACTCTTACCCTCCAAACATGCATTAAAAGCAACAGCAAAAAAAAATTATATCAGGTTGTACATAGAGGATGCTAGCACTAGTTCATCAAATAATGAAATAGTTGAAGTGAGTCGTGATAATGAAAGGTTGGTTACTGACCCGTCAATATCTCAACCTGTTGCTCCAAATTTATTAGGCAAAAGTTTTTTGACACTTGAACAAAAATTGATGCGACTATTTGTAATGTCAAACAAGTAGAAATAGCAGCTCTAGAAGACATTAGCAATTTAAAAAACCTCACAAAAGAAATTAAACTTTTTGAGACAACTGGAAAGCGTAGCGAAAGTTTAGAAAGAATATACTCCACATTAATGACCATCAAGCTGACATCAATTTAATCAGAAAGAGCTTTTTCTGCCGCGGGTCTATGTATGGGAAAAATTCGTTCACGATTAAGTGACAAATCAATTGATTGCTTATGTTTTTTAAACCAGTATTTTATTTTAAATAGTAATATAGATTAGCGTGCTAAAATGAATTTGTGTCAGAAACCGCTTATTATTATATTACAAGTTATGCCGGGAAATCCCGGAATAAATAAGTTACACATTGGGAATCCCGTGATGCCAATATTATGGGAAATGAGAAACCCTGAGTTATAAGTAAAAAATTATAATTACAGGTAGCAGTTTTAGCTTGTGCTTGTGACAATCACCCTAAAAGAAGTATATACGAAGCAATCAATAAACTAATAACAAAAGATGTCGCCTCAAAATATAGCATTAAAGGCTCTTCTCGGAAGAACAACTTTAGTATCGAGTTTAAAAATATTTATTCAGCCGTTGTAGGTATAAACAAACTAAATATTTTAATAAAACATTTTAAGAAATATGACCGACTCATGTTTCAAATAAAAAAAGATGTTTCAATCCCAAATTTTTGAGGTTCATTTTCTTTTTTAAAGGCAGTAAAGAGTCAGCATCCCGACCCCAAAGATATTCAACTCCACAGTTTTATCGGAGATTGGTTACGACAAGCTGGTGTATCCGCACTGAGAAAAAAAAGAACTGAAAATCATGACAAAAAACTTCGTTCTTATCTGTTTGTCTTTTACTATTTTTTTTAAACCATGTTAAATAAAGAAATGTAGTGTTGTAATTTTATAATAAGAATTGCAATATTCTAGGCATTGTTTTTAACTTCAATTAAAATATTGACTTCCAACTTCTGTTTATTGGTGTATGATGCATTCAGTGGCAGTAAAAATTTTAGCTATTTTAATGATTCCTTATATGTGAAAATGCCATTAGAAATCATTAATAAGGAAGGTTTACAGATAACTATTAAATACTCAATCGCAACTAAATCACTAGTGAACTGGTGTTAAATCAGTGGTAATTATCACTGCTTATCCACTAGTGACAAGTCACCACTGGTGATCAAAAGTTTACAGATGCACCAGTGAATAAGTACTCACTACTAACGATAAGTGTTGAATCACTAGTAAACTAATGGTGACGTGCGCATGGGGAATATTTTTAATAAAAATTTAGTCTTTATTTCAACTTTATATATCATCTTTTTCTTAAAAATTCCTTTTATTTTAGTTACTTAAGTGGAGAATAATAACTTTTAATGTAGAACATTTCTTTTTATTAAGCAATTCAACAAAAAACATCTTATAGCAAATAAATGGCAAACAGAGAGTAAACTCCTTTATAAAACAAATTATCAAAATTGCTTATTCTAAACAAAATTCTTAGACTTGAGTACTAAATGGATGCTGCTGTGTATATATATATAGATATATATATAAATTTCTTGTTTTGGGAAACCAGCTAATTCTTGAGCGTCTCTACCACTCATGTTTTGCAAATTTTATAATTTCTATGGCCAAAATTCTTAGCTTGGAACGAAATAAGTAAGTAGTTTGGTAGCGCGGTTTATGCTTGTAAACTTATTATTCAAAAAAAAGGAAAGAAATATTTTGATTAGAACTCACATCCTCTTGAACTGTAACTTGAGTAGCCGAACCTATAGTTGTCATCTTTTGAGCCAACATTTATATTGTAATACATAGTGCTAAACGTCAGATCTTCTTTAAACGTGTAATCAACCCTCATGTCAGTTACAAATGCTTTGGTTATTTCGTACAGCTTTTTTAAACCAATCCATTGTTGGTTTACTAAACCGAAACCGTTCTCATAAGCGTCAAAATTTTTTGCCCAGACGTTTGAGTCCCAGCTGGCAAAGCGAGTCATTAATGGAATCCAAACACCTATAAAAGGAAATAGACGGCCCAAGATAAGTCTTTCACAAAAATAAAATTTATCACAAGCATTTACTGTTAATAGCAAATAATAATGAATAAAACACGGATTTTGTCAATCTTCTAAGATTAAACTGATCTCCTGATATTATTAATTAATGTATTTGAAAATTGTTTCCCATTACCTTAAAAAGTAAAAACAATATGATAGAAGGTATTTTTGTATTGTGAGTAAGCCGGCTCCAGTAGAAAATGTAAAAAAGATGCCACATTAATTACTTGACCTCCTAAAATCAACTATTAAGTTTTTACACACTAACAAACGAAAACAGAAAAGTGCCCAGTAAAAAGACGTAAAGACGAGGAGATTACAAAAGAGTTTACGAGGTGAGGAGAGAAGATGTAAAAAATTGAAATAAGGGAGTCAGAAAAGTGGAAATGAGATGAATTCATAGGGAGATACGGCCGATATGCAGGGGTTAGGAGATAAATCGTCGGACATGCCAACATAAAAGAAGAATTAAGAGGTAGGTTTATCTTATTTTTGCAGCAAAATTGTATCACTTAAACAATTATAACAATTTTTTTTATTTCAAATATACCTTTTATGCTTGGAAGTGTTTGGGTTGAAAGAACAGTCTCAAAAGAGCATCCATAACGATTGTTGTCATAACCACGGTTTCCGTAAAGACAATTACATTGCCAATCTGCAATTATTCCACTTGCGACATATCCATTCAGAGTCGGGTATACAGTCTGATGACTTTGGCATGCACTCACACAAGCACTAGGTTCATACGGAACATTATAATAGCTTGAACTACTATAACGTATTCCATCATTCAATAATTGACAATCTTCGGAAGATCTTTCTGTAATTGATAAATAAATTCTGAAAGCTAGAACTTTATTAACTAAATTACCTTAAAAAATTGTCAGTAGAGTTAAAATTAACCAATCCCCTTCTACCTCTGTTCATTTGTAGTCTCAAACCAAATAAATCTATTGGTATTTACAAAGCTGTTTGTAACTCAGGATAACTGCTTAAACCATTTGATTTTTTTGAATTTAAAGAGAAATTTGTGAACTATTAAAACTAAAGCAAATTAAAAAGGGCTACGGTTTCCGATATTTTTAGTTATAAGATGGTTTTCTGTCAGAATTAGGGATGCGCCGAACGTTCGGCTGTTTTGCCATTAATGCAAACTAGGAAATCATCATACATTTACCTAAATATAAATAAAATTTAACTCATTCGTACCATAGCTGCAGTTTAAATGGGTAATTTTATTAAAAAAAGCATACCAATCGAACATAGAAGGACATAGGATTTTATAAACGTATTTCAATACAATTTTAGTTTAAACTTTATTATGTATTTTCAATCCAAATGGATTAACAGATTTACCAAAACTACTACTTGACAAAAATAATTGTAAAATACCCCTGCATCAATTGAGTATAATTTTAGTTCATCAAAAAAATTTAATAATGTAAAATCACCATTTATTAATCTTAAAATAACAAATAGGAATTTAAACGAAAAAGATATTTCATTGAATTTAAGTTTGTTAAAAGTGGTGCCTATTACTGTGGTAAAATAAATAAATTTCTCTACAGAGAAGATTTCTTACAAGCTTGCTACTCAACTGGTTTAACTGATAAAAGTATTTGAAAAAAAACAAACTTAGGGAAAAACATTACTATGGAGTTCCATAATAACGCTCCAATTAATTATTTTGTTATTATTGCATAATTGTATTATGTAATAGTAATAACAATCACAAATAAATAACTTAAGAAAAATAAAATGTCAAAAACATGAAAATCAATTATCACTTGTTGCCCTCAAGTTACAATGTATAAACATTAATTTTTCACCACTTTCTGGTAATGTGTTTCTACATGGTTCATAAATGTTGCCACCTGTATAAAAAGTCTTTCACTTTCAACAGAAGGAGGTGGTGCTGAAAGAAACCTTTGGGCTATTTTCTTTAAATTTTTTAAAGAGTTTCCACAATTTTTCCACCATAAAAGAGGGCTTTCTTTTTCCATAACTAGCGGAAGTTTTAAATACTCTTCAATCTCTATGTTTATCATTTGCTGGAAGCAGATATATTATTATTGATTGAATTAAACAGATTACCATAAATTTGTAGAACAATATTTCCACTAAAGTAGAATTACTGGGTATTTAGTAATTAGGGCACATCTCTTCAATTAATTTTCTAAAACCAAGATCTTCTTGTGTATGGTTGAACATCCAACGCCATCATTTCTCCAATGCAATTGTGAAACTTGATTGCTCTATAGTCATTAATATCCCAGAACCTTTTTTTACTAATACTCTCTACTAATGCTAATTGTTTTTTATTTCCGAATCACTTGATGTAGAAACAGTCGATATTTCAATAATTTTTTTTTATCAGACTCTTTTTCAGCCTATATATACTCTACAAGGTGCTTTTTTTGTAAAAGGTGTTTAATTGCACTAGTGGTAAATGTTTTTGGACAATTCCCACCTCTGGAGAGTATTGCTTTGCATAGTAGGCAGATACAAAAACGAATGTCTTTTTTAGAAACTTCAAAATATTTCCACACAATACTTTTATAAGATTTTTTTTCAGTAGACAGTGTTTTATACTTTTACAAGATTAAAATGTTATCACTAAATTATAAAAATGAAGTTCAACCAAAAATAAAATAAAGGATTTTAAATTTAAATTAAGTAAATATATTTTAAAATAATGTTACATATTATGTTATTTTATCCTATACGTTATACGTTACATATTTATTTATATTACCTAACTTTTATAATTGTATTAATTATTTTTTCAATAAAAAATCGTTAAAATCTTTATTTACACTACAAATAAATATGTTAGCATTTATTTTCTTTACACCAAAAACAATCATCCAATAATAAATTAACGTTTCGAAGTTGCTATATAATTTTTCAAACAAAATTTATAAACCCTTACTAACGTTTTGACAAACACGTTAAATGTTTAATAACACAACTTATTCAAAACTTATGTTTTTCTTTAAAAATAGGAATAATTCGGTTGCCGAACTGTTCAGTGTTCGGCAAAGATACATGGCCGAACGTTCGGATTCGGTGTTAGGCGAAAAATTGGGTTCGGCGCATCCCTAGTAGGAATAGTTATAGCACTTTTAGTGTTGCCTTTTAGTTTTTGAAACGGAGTAGATTAGGCAGCACTTTTTGGATAACATAATTTTAAATAAAGACAGGGTTTTTTATAATGTTTATATAATTTCTAGTTTAAAGAAAGTTTGCTTACGGCTGCAGGTTACTAAACCTTAATGTGCTTTCTTCTGTTTACGTTACACAATGGGTTAAATAGATATTTTTTTTACTTAAAAACAAAAGAACTAATTTTGGATACTGAATTTGATGTTATTTTATGCAAAAGTATTATTTTCCTATTGATGGCCTCATAATCTAGATTCAAATAACTAACTCCAATATTAATTCTCAAATCCTTGATAATGATTCCTAGTAACCAGACCACTAAAATAACAAATCTTTATACACAATTTCTGATAACCTTTTAAAATAAATTTAAGTAGGAATATGTAAGATCTCAGTTAGGTAATTATATTCACTGACATAAAAACAAAATCTTGATGATGGGATCAATGTAAAACTCCATGATTGAAAACGCTGATATTTCATATGAAAAGATAATGCTAAAAAAACCCGTACCTATACGACAGTATAAGTCTCTGTAATAATGGCCAAAGATATTTAAAGATGATACAAGATTTGCGCATGCACATCCTGAGTACCAATACAATACCGCCTCGACACTGCTGTCGTATATCTTTTTATTTGCGCACCATTTTACACAATATGATACTGAATAGCTCGGGTATAAACTATGATAGGTAGTACCACTTAACAGTAAATTTGGTTGCAACGTACAGCTTTGTTTAATCACTAAGAATGTAGAAATAAATTCTACATACAAAATGTAAATAACTTTTAAGGATTATCAACGTAATCTAATTTTTTCAGAATTTTTTTTATCATAGAGTTCACTGTTACCCATGTTTTCAGTTCAAAATTATGATCACCTGGATTTTGTCGTTCGACTTTAGACATTATGCAAACTGTCTGAAACAAGATGCCATTTATGTTGATAAGGAAAATTCCTGTTATATTAAATCCACGATCGTAATGTTCTTGGCAACTTTTTGCTACTCCCGCAACTAAAAAACATTTGATCTATCAATTAACTTTTGAGTCTTAAAAAACAAGCAACAAAACAAAGCATCAAAAAAATGAAATACCATTTCCTGTTTCTTAGTTCGGAAAGTAGTAAGTGAAGGGAATATTACTGCATCATGTTTTTTTCATCTTTTAACCAACTTAACAGTTTATTAGATAAACATCCATCAAATTTAACTTACCTCTAGTGCAGTTGCATACATGCTGACGCCTGTTGTTTGTGGAGCAGGATGGATTGCAATCACATTTTCCGCATGGATTCATTGATAAATTGCAGCTATAAGAACAGCTCGGCTATGAAAACGATTGAAAAAAGATTAATTAGTCATACACATAGTTTAAATACAATAAATATAAGTTTTTCAATATTTGTATATCATACATACATACATACATACATACATACATACATACATACATACATACATACATACATACATACATACATACATACATACATACATACATACATACATACATACATACATACATACATACATACATACATACATACATACATACATACATACATACATACATACATACATACATACATACATACATACATACATACATACATACATACATACATACATACATACATACATACATACATACATACATACATACATACATACATACATACATACATACATACATACATACATACATACATACATACATACATACATACATACATACATACATACATACATACATACATACATACATACATACATACATACATCAAAGTTGCATAAACTATGAACTTACCAGTGTTGTAGAAATAAAAAAAGCTCCATCAGATATAAAGGTTGTAGGAATATAACTAAAAAACTGACAATGGAAGATGGTATCATTTAAGACTTCGATACCTATTGATTTGCACCAACCGATATTGTAACAAACAGTAACGCAGTTTTGATAACTAGTGTGTATTTCAAAATTGTTTGGATTTATACCACCGGTAACTTTTTTGTTTTTATAGACTGTGTAAGAATATGGAGATGATGTCTTCTTTATTGGGTAGCTGTATTGCATCTCCGCATCGGTTGGCTTATCAATAAGGAGTGATAAGAATAAAAAGTATGTATTAATATTCATTTTCGTTTTCACTTTTATAGCGTAATATTTTTATTATTGATGATTTCGATTACAAAGATCAAAAAGTAACATCTGGCTTATATTGTCATTGAAGATTGATTTAATCTTAAACAAAGGTAAATGAAATGTTACCACTCGCTTCACTTTTTATTTCAAATAGCCCTTTCAATGATGGTAGATGTTTTTTACTGATATCATCGGAAAATAATTGTGTTTGATAACTCAGTAATGCATAAGAATAAGAAAGCTTTATTCGTTGTTGTGGCATAAAACCACGGTTTTAGTAAATTTAAGGATTTAATTATTGATTAAATGGAATCAAAAATCTCAGTGATATATCTGAATTAGAAAGATTTATTCGTTTTTGTAATATAAAATCACCGTTTTAGTTAAGCTAAGGGATTAATTATTGATAAGTGAAAGCAAGTTTAGATTCTAAATTGAAAGAATTCTTAACTCGCTGCATGATAACAGAAACAAAACAGTCATTTTAAAGAGCTGACGCAGTCTTAATGCATTAGAGTTTTTTCAAACAGTTGTTTAAGTTTAAAAAAACTAAATTACGAGAATTTTTTTTTTTTTTTTCAAAATAAAGCGCATTTTTCATTTTCAAAATTTATGCAAAAAATAAAAAAAATAGTAGCTTTAAAAGAAAAATTACAAAGAACAGGCTAACCAAATTACCGAAAGCTTTATAATATCAGTTTTTAAGTTTTTATGTTGTTTAATACTTCTTCAATACATGATTATAAAATTCAGGATCATTTTATACAAAAACAGGTTCTGGACAGTTAGTTTTTTGTAAAGCTAAAACAATCTTTTTTAGGACTCAATATTCATGTAAAAACTGCCGGTCCTGGCGGGAATTCATTATCATGAGTTTTGTTTAATCAGAGCTTTCTTTGTGAAAAACTGTCTAAATAAAACAACAATGTCGTTTTATCCTCAGATTATTTTGGCAGCTGCTTTTTCAAAAAATGTCAGATATTAGACTTTCAGCTGAAAATGTATTTGGAAATGTGTTAGGTCACTAAAAATTAACAAAATGTTTCTCATTTTTATCTAATTAAAAAACTTGTCTTCCCGAACTTCTACTTTAGCGAAAATCGTTTTTATTGTTTAGTTAGTCATTAACTTCAGGTCAAAGCACTCCTAACTATAAATTTTAAAACTATAAAACTCCAATCAAAAGTTGTTTTTTAGGATGTTGATGTGGTAAGTTATATTATTTAGATAAAAGAATAATGACCTAGGGTACTGCTTAAAAATACCTCCGGCCATATGTAGAATAAGAAAAAAATTTTTCCCGGCAATCGGTAGAATGAGTATGTTGAAAAAACTGTGTTTTTCACAATATTTTTTCAATCCTAAACACGTCTTGTTTTGTCTTTTATATTTCTTCTTCATAAAATGTTCTAGTTATTTTTTCACAATTTTAGTCTTCAATCTTACGTGTCACTGGAGTAGTATTTGTACTTCAGTTACAAAAAAAAGTTCTTCAGCCTGTTTGGTTGTATAACCTTTATCGAAGATAGACTTTTGCTTGCTTATTCTTCTCTATCACCAACTGATAACTTTAGTTTTGGCTTTGGATCTGCTAATATAATTTTTTCTGGGTATAAACTTTTTCACACTACATTTTCATTTTTTTTCATTTTTTTAATGCTATTTTGTAAATAGCATTACTAAGTTCTTTGACTAGATCATCCAAAACGTTTATATATACATGAGTTGAATTGGCTCTAAATTAATTCCACAATTTTTCGTCATTTTCGGTAGAGTATATCTTAACAACACTTTGTACATTTCTATTAAATAGTTTATTACCTTTATCAATTGAACTTTTTCCTGAATTTCTTCCATTGAATGGAATATCAAATGCTTTTGTTACAGTGTAACTAGTTTTATTTGAGGATCAATCAGCCATATTTTTGGAAAAAATGTTAATGAATACCATCAAGTTTTTTATACCTTTATTAAACATGGAGAGTCCTTGCTTATCAAAAAGATCAGCAGCCCATTTTCATCTAAACCATTAACAAAAAATTTTCCTTTTTGCATATTTTCTCATTAACTCTTTATGTAATTCATCAAGCAATTGAGATTTGGTTTCCTTATCTATATGTTCACTCCATTCTTTTGTTTTAAGATCCTCATAAAATTTTTTATCGAGCTTGGACCAGGTCCAGTAAAATTATGCCAGTAAATGCATTTGAAATGGTAGCTTGTTATTAACAGAGCTTAATATTATTCCATCTCAGCCTTTGGAGAGCTTCTCACCGTGACTCTTTTAATGTTTTTTTGCAAACCGAGTTTTTACAGGGTGACCACAAAGTATCCGCACAGATAAAGAGCTTAATAAAAAGCATGTAGAAAGTATTTGGAACACAAATTTTATTTTAAAACATTTATTGAACTATAACAATTATGATTCAAAGATTGAATTCGAATTTTCCTCCATCAGCAAAATAACAGGCCTGTAGGCGTCTCGGGAATGCTTCGACGGTGGCGAGCAAGTAGGCAGGGTCCAGAGAATCCCAAGCTTTCAGTAGTGATTTTTTTAAACTTTCAATATTTTTATGCGGCTTTTGGCATGCCTTTCCTTCTAGGACGCTCCAGACTGAGAAATCCATCGGGTTAAGATCGGGGCTCGATGGCGGCCATTGAGAAAAGTTGATAAAATCAGGAAAAGTTGCCGCACAAAAATCCTGAACTGTCTTCTTTTTATGGGCTGGAGCTCCATCTTGCATGAACGTCCAAATACGATTTCCAAGTTCTTTTTGAGCCCAAGGAACAATTTATAAGTAAATAAATAAGAAAATAAATAAGAAAATACATAAGTGCTTTTATGCTTATATTTTCACAAGATGAAACCGTCTCGTGTGCGGATACTTTGTGGTCACCCTGTATACTAACAGATTCTTTACATTTTTCTCCTTTCTTTTTAAAACGATTTTTGGAAAGTGTAAACTCATCACCATTATATTCAACTTTTTTACATTTCATTTAATAGATTTTTACATATAAACCAGAGCCGTAACCACAATTTTAATATTTGGAGGCCTGGGGTTCCTTTAGCTTAGAAGGGAATGGGGGTTATGGTCAAGAAAAAATGCGAAAATAATAAATTTAGAATAACTAAAACAAACTTTTTAAAATTAATTTTCAAGGAAATGTATATCAAATAACCATCAAACACCTTTTAAAATATCTAAAAATTATATAATAAAAAATTTAAAATGCACATTTATTAACAAATCCTTTGTGATCTCGGCAAATTCAATTTTATCAACTGCTTCCTTGTGAATATGAAGAAAAAGCAAGTTGTTCAGACGGGAATCTGTTGTGGTCAATTGAGTGGTCAATTGAAGATAGATTTTAAGTCTTTTCAAGCGGAGTTGGCATGACGAGAATTAGCTTTACAATCCTTCCCAGCAAACACTCCGTGCTTGGGCCATGCAAGGCCCACCATCGGCACCACGATTGGCCCACCATCGGCAAACGAGCATGGACCAAGCTTGGTCTTGCTCACCGTATAATGCATGGACCATGCATGGCAGCCGTTTTTCGAACGGCGTTTATCCAGTATTAAGCCGTTGATCATTTAATGGGTTAAGTACGTTTTGTTTTTCTCATCTATTATTATTTTTGTTAATGACAAACTAAGCGAACGCAACATTTCAAACTTACCTGAAATTATAAATTTGACGGGATTATTTTAAAATAATTTAACATTGTATTTAGACTGAGTTAAATACTCCAAATATATTGTGGATTTAGCAAGACGTTGTAAGTTAGCAAATATTTTATATTTCAATCAAAGTTCATTAAAATATACATATAAAAGTTTAAGATTTGAGAAGGGTTAAAACTCGACCATCATTTCCATTCGGTGCTTGAACAAACTAACGATTGATACTTCTCAATATCAAATTTTACTGTAATCCTTTTCGTCTTTTAAACGGCATCTGATAAATTTTAAATAAAATATTTAAACCATTCATCACATAATTACAAGCAAATAAATGCATATTGAAGTACTACACTTACTTTTTAAAAACTAGCTCACTCATAGTATCGTATGATCGACTTTACATCATTTCTACCAAATAAACGAGCTAAACAAATTTACATTCCTTAAAAAGAAAAAAAGATAAGAGGAGATAAACTTTCCATAAAGGAAAGATTTCTAGGTATTAGTTAATTATGTTGTAAACAATACATAAAATAATACTATATAAAAGCATATGGAAAACCATAATAAACTAATGGCAGTGGTGTAGTCATGGAGTTCTGGGCGCAGTTCAATAAAAAGTAAAATAGAGAGCTTTCCTTGTTATAAATTGTTATAAATTAATGCACTAAATCTACAACTACACTACTAACTAATGGCATGAGTTTTCTAAATTTTGGAGCACTTACTGAATAAACACAAAAATAAATTGCCATCCACTTGTACAGAGCCAATCCAATGCTTTTGCATGACCACTATTTCTATCTTGAGCTTACATCAGGCAGCATTTGATACACCTCTCAACTTCTGCATTACTCGCACCTTTCTCATAATTTCAAACGCAACTGTTAAATTTAAAATAAGATGTTTAGATGTGATCTACTTAATTAACTCAAAATAAATGTCAGTTAGAATTCAAATATTAAAAATTTTGTAACCAAAAAATATTTCTTGTCTCAAGTAAAAATTCTAAATACAGTGCTATATGGATATATTAAAACAAACTTTGTTAGCTTACCAAAATAATATAAGAACTCCTTCCATCTAATACGATCAAATCCAGTCATGGAGACTAAAAGAATTATCATATATGGTTGACTTCTTTTTAAAGAATATTTCTTAATCATCCAGATGAAAACTACATTGCTGCTTTCTTCATCTGATTGTAAAATTAAATTTGATTTGCTCTTTAAAAAATGTTCCATTTTGGAATTTTGATTGCAAGTGGTATTATTTTTATCTTCAATTACATCTGTAATGGAACTGTTGCATGATGAACTAACATGTGACAATTTTAATAAAGTATTCTGAAAGTTATTTAAACCCATTTTACTTTTGTTTTCTTCAAACTCTTTTATTCCAAGATTCTTCAAAGTCAACTGTTCATATATCATATTGTTTACTTTATTTATTTCAACAATAACTTTTCTTCTTTTTGTCCAGGATGAACATTCATTTTTTCTTTAGATGCTCATGAAAAAAGTATAAAAAAGATTTTTTTTTTTTTTTTTTATCTAAATGATAAAATAGTATTAGTTTCTTTAAACTATTATCTTATGCTAAAACGTATAATATAACATGTGTATATATATATATATATATATATATATATATATATATATATATATATATATATATATATATATATATATATATATATATTTATATAAGTTATAAGGTAAGGTAAAAGGTTATATAAAGTATACAATAAGGTAATGTTACAAAATGGTAATAAACTTATTAAATAAGTTATAATAAGTGTATATAAGTTAAAATTAATATAAATAACAGATAGAAAAAATAAAAATTTTAAAATTATTTATATTTTCTTTTTAAAAATATTATAGTAAAACAATCGGCAGTAATAAATGTCTATTTATTTATAATAAATAAATGTAAATAATAATAAAATCTAAATAATACACAAAGATTATAATAAAACAAAAAAATATTTACTTACAATTTAAACAAAGTTAAAAATAAGAACCCATACTAGTAAAATTTTGAACATAATTACGATTGGTAACTGAAAACAAATTTATAAGACAGAAATCAAAACTTAAAACTTGATAAGTGGAAGCAAATTTTTTCTAAAAGTTACGCATGCGCAATTGCAAGACTTTTTTTTCGTCGCAAGCTTGCATTAAGATTGGCACAAGATTGGCACAAGATTGGCAAGATCGGCACGGTGGTGCCGATCATAAAACAGTCATGGTTAAGCGTTGGATTATGAACGGCACCACCGTGCCACTAGTGCCAATCATAATCCAATGAAAAACGTGCATGGCCCAAGCACGGAGAGTTTGCTGGGTTGTAACTTCTGTAAGTAAAGCCTTTTTGGATTTATCCAAAATCTTGAGAAACGAGATGAGAACTTGGATAGTCAATTTTTTGGTGTCCTAAGCAAAAATTTTTGCAGAAGGGCAATTTGTATTTTAGCTAAAGATTGGTTAATATTTTGGCTGTAAAAGCGACAAACTGATTGCAAATGACTTTCCCAGCTTTCCCTTTTTATAGACTTTTATAGACTTTCCCTTTTTACAGAAAAACTTCCTGAAGATCGAAAAAAATTGTATAATCAGGTTGATCAAATCTCTGTTTGATAAAGCTGATAATAAGATCGAAAGCTTCAAAATACAATTGGCGGAAACATTCTTTTGGTGAATCGTGGAAGTAATAATTTTTTTTGTTGGTTAACGGTTTTTTGTTTTAACGGTTTTTTAACATTTTCCTTTCTCTCGGGAGTTTAGAATTAGCAACGCCTCTTAAGTTTTCCGTTCCAAAAACGATTCTTAAATTTCGTCGCTTCGGGATTTTGCTAAAACATTGACGATTTAATCCTACTTTTATGTTGGGGTCCAAACGGACCACACGAGTAGTTTGTTTTTGCATTATATATTTATGTAGTTAGTATTTTTTTTCAAAATTTTATGTATCTGTTAAATATCAGAAGATGTACAAACATTTTTTGAATATTGCTTCCTTTTTTTAGTTATTTTTAAAATACACATCAATGATGCTGTGGTCCATATGGACCCCAATATAGTTTTTCTTATAAACTGAATTGCTTTTCATAACTTATGGTTTTAAAAACTGTTTTTATTTTTTTATTTGTAACTCAATCTTTTTCTTTGATATTTTTAGATAAATTAGTAAAATTTAGATTTCATAACAAATGTTGGAACTTATGGCTGAAAATAAAAAAAGCGTTTGTATTGCATACACTGCTGAACAGGCTCAGGAACTATTGTTTGCATCACTTGATAGAGATCCATCAAGTGAAGAAGAGACAGCTCAAAATATACTAAGTTATCAGATGATGCTGATTTTCAAGTAGATACTCCTACAATTTCAAAAGTAGAGAATAAGTCAACACCAGTATTAGGAGCTAGAAGATGTAGAACTCGTGGTGGAGTTAGAGGCACAAGCAGCATTTATGGTAAAAATATCAAAGGGAGAATAAGTTATACAAATCAGGTATTATAAAGAGGATATACAGTGTCTCAAAAAATTATCCGACCAAACAAGTTTTTCCCAAAAAAAAATGTTTACGCTCTAAATTATACTAAAAACAATGAGTAGCGATACTTACTTTGTCTGTCATTTTAATTCTATTGGGAATAGTATGTTATTTAGCGTTCATATTTTTTGATTCATGCTTCAGTTGGTTTATTATTTGTCCTGAGAGGAACTTAGTATTGAATAGGCTTGTAAAAAAATTATCCGACCAAGTGATATTTAGGTAAGTTTAATTAATTTTATGTGAAATTTGTTGAAATATTTTAGCAAATTTTTATACAATTAATGAAATTGCATAACAAAAAACTGTTTTTTTGTAGTAAAAAAAAAAATTATGTATAAAAAAAAGGTTTCATGTTTTTTTAAGTAAAATAGTGGGAGGTAAACGTCACTGGACTGTTTCTCAGAGAAATTTAGCTGTTGATCTAGTCAATCAGGGTAAAACCTATCGTCAGGTGCAGCAAGAGACTGGAATTTCTCATAATACAGTATCCGACATAATGAAGAAATATAATTTGATCGGAACAACAGCCACAAAAGAAGGGCAGGGTCGCAAAAAAAAGACTTCTAAGAGTTTTGATGGAAACTTAATTATACAAGTCAAGAAAAATCGCTTCATTTCTGCTCGAAAACTGGTTGAGCAAGCTGAAGAGAATTATGGAATCAAATTATCCCATCAGACAATCAGAAATCGTATCCGAGACCAGGGATTTCAAGGACGACTTGTGCGTAATAAACCATATTTGAGTAAGAAACACATGAAAAGAAGATTGGATTTTGCTAAGAAGTTTAAAAACATGCCGTTAAGTTTCTGGAAAAAGATCCTGTGGAGCGACGAATCGAAATTCAACTTAAAGTCATCTGATGGAGCCCAAAAAGTTTGGAGAAAAGCCGGAGAAGCCTACAAATTAAGTTGCGTGAGAGGAACTGTCAAGTATGGCGGCGGTAACGTGATGGTATGGGGTTCAATGGCTTGGAACCCCATACCATCACGTTACCGCCGCCATACTTTACTGATACTTTAATGGATCAGGTGCAATACAGAAACATATTAAGGCAAAATTTGAAGTCATCTGCTCGAAAACTTCGGCTAGGATCTGATTTTACATTTCAGCAAGATAACGATCCTAAGCATAGTGCCACTAAAACCAAGGAGTGGTTTTCTGAAAATAATGTTGAGGTCTTGGAATGGCCCGCACAATCACCGGACCTTAATCCCATTGAACATTTGTGGGAAATTTTAGACCGAAAAATTGGAGATCGGTCATTTTCCAAAAAAGTGGCAATTGAAGAAGCCTGGGAAAAGATTCAACCAGAAGAAACAAAATCTTTAGTTGAATCAATGCCTAGACGTCTAGAAGCTGTAATCCAAGTAAAGGGAGGCCCAACAAAGTATTAAAATAATTGTTTTGTTATATAATAACTTGTTATGAAACAAACAATGTGTTTGGTCGAATATTTTTTTGACAATAAAAAAACGACCTAAGTTCCTTTATTTTAAGACTTAAAACTTTGTGATTCATATTTTACATTAAAATAAATAAAATCTATTTAAAAACATGTTCTTTTATTTTCATTAATCTTGAGTTTACCAAAAAAGTCTAAATTTATGAAAATACAGCACTTTTTTTAGGAAAAATATTTTAAAAAGTGTTTGGTTGGATAATTTGTTGAGACACTGTATACATAATGACAGATCTGGGGAAATAAGTCCAGGTAAAACTAATGAAATAGTTGAAACTGAAATGGAGGTTAGCAATACAACAAATGTTTATAAGTGCCCAAAAAGTAATGAAATATGGCAAAAACAAAGACTAAACAGTTCTAAAAGTTGAGTTGTGAGCATTTTCATACCATTTCAAGAGTTTTGAGATTTCACGACAAAGCAACTCGATTATTAAGATGCAGCAATGACAAATTTGCTCCTATTCGTGAGGTTTTTGACATTTGGGTACAAACACTTTCAAATAGTTTTAGACCATATAAAAATGATACTGTTGATGAACAGCTGGTTCCATTTTGTGGACGTTGTTCCTTTAGAAAATATATAAAATACAAACGAGCTGAATATGGGTTACAGCTATGGTTATTGTGTGATTCTAGTTCCGGCTATGTCTTAAATGCACAAATTTATACTGGTGGTGTTCATGGGGATGGCCCAGAAAGAAATCAAGGGCAACGAATAGTGCATGATCTAGTTGAAGTCATAAAGGATCTGGAAGAAATGTTACACTAGACACCTTTTTCACATCAGTAACACTTGCACAAGAACTTTTGGAGAAAAAATTAAGTCTAGTTGTAACAATGCGCAAAAAAAAAAAAAAAAATTCCTACAGATTTTTTACCTGCTCGAACACGAGAAGTCTACTCATTATTGTTTGGTCACCAAGAACAATTATTTTTGGTCTCATATGTTACAAAGAAAGGAAAGTCAGTCATTCTGCTGAGTAGCAATCATTGTGATTCAGAGTTATCGAACTGCCCTGACAAAAAACCACAGATAACTCTGGACTATAAGTCAACGAAAGGGGGAGTAGATACTCTTGACAAAATGGTCTATACTTTTTCTACAAAGAGAATGACCCGCAGGTAATTATAAATATAGCAATACCCTATTGTTTTTAAAAGAACTCGGTAAATCTCAAAATGAGTCATTAATTTTACTAAGTAATGATTGCTTTTAAAATACGCTCTATTTTACAATTTTTTTTCTAAATCATTTTTTTAAACAAATTATTTAAAACATAAGTTATTATTTCTTAAAAAATTGTAGCTAAAATTTTAAATAAAGTTAAAGCTAACATTTTAAAAACTTTCTCCCAACGTTTAAACTTGGAGATAGAACAAAATAATTCTAACCTCGCGATATGCTAAATAAAAATATCGCGATATGCTAAATAACAAATGCATAAATTGACAACAGTTGCAGTTTAAACGTACTTTGTTAAGTTTTTAAATGCATAAATATGTAATACATAATACATAAATTTATATAAATATATAAATATGTAAATATATAATAATATAAATATATAAATATGTAAATATATAGTAATATAAATATATAAATATAAAATATATAAATATAAAATATATAAATATAAAATATACAAATATAAAATATATAAATATAAAATATATAAATATAAAATATATAAATATAAAATATATAAATATAAAATATATAAATATAAAATATATAAATATAAAATATATAAATATAAAATATATAAATATCAAATATATAAATATCAAATATATAAATATCAAATATATAAATATCAAATATATAAATATCAAATATATAAATATCAAATATATAAATATCAAATATATAAATATCAAATATATAAATATCAAATATATAAATATAAAATACTTCATTCTACTTTTGTAATACCACATTCCTAATGAAAAACATAACTTAAAAAAGTTGATATAAGCTTCAATGATTTTAGGAGGAAATCAGTTGCTTATTGTTGCTAAATTCTTCAAACTAGAGTTTACTACGTAAACCCTTTTAAAGTAGATGGAAGGAAAAAAGCCAGAGAGTGGATCACTAGTGGAAATATTAATGGTTTATGAATGTTTTTTAGGCTGGGTTTTTGAAATTACAGAAACCTTCTCGACAGATTGTGATGTATTAAGAACGCAAAGTAATTAACGATTAAATATGATGTAATCGGTTTATTTGTTGTTTCTTTTGATATAAATCACTGTGCAAGTCATCCCAAAGTTATCACCTCGCTAATCCAACAATTGCAATTAACTGAAATATTAAATGCCTTTATGGAGTTTGTGGTTATGTCAACAGTAATCAGTGGGAATGCTCTTATGAAATACATGAGATTTTATGTTGATAGATTTTCCGACATAATTGTTTTCAAGTATTAAAGACACATATAAAATTAATATAACTGAAAAGTAAGTTAGTTAAGCAGCAGAAAAGTTAGGTAAGCAGCAGAGATCATTCTTTGAAACTCTCATTAAATATGCTCGCAATCAAAATAAAGCGACTTTCAACAATAATAAACTGTTTAGTTTATAAGCAGTCCAGTGTTATTGATTCTAAGGTGTAAAGGCTTCTATGTCTTTCTAACGGGTGTCTAGACGCAGTTTTTAGATAATGTATCAAAACTATTAAAACTTCTCATAAGAACTTGAGCCCCAATGGTTTATTACTTTGACAATTATGTTTCATATTTCTAAAGGAAAACGCCAATTTTTTGTTAAAAGGATTTACCAAAGTAAATCAAGAAGAAGGGAAAAAAAAAAAATGTGTGCTGCATGCGCCTCTTTGACTACAGTTTTTTGTTATATTAAAGTGAATGTTTTTATTGTGCTTACTTTTTTATGTTGTAAAAAAACGAGATCTCTTGTTGAAATACTTAGTTCTTCTTCTTAATCTTATTCGTAGTAACTGGATCCCTAAAGTCAAAATTTATTTAATGAGTATGATAGGAAAACTAAATTTATTTACTGTTCTAGTATTTTAGGTTAATTGAGATTTTAAAAAATAACATTATAAAACTTTTTAAATGTGTCTCTGTTTTACTAAACCTATTGAAACATAAGAAGTGTGCTTGTCTTTACAGAAGTTCAACCCAAAGCTCACCATTAAGTAAAATGTAGTAATTTAAAAACTAATCTATCAATTAAAAAATAAAAATTTGCAGACTTCATGACTTTAGTGTTAAAAATGCATTTTATCCGCTGTCCAACAACAAGAAAAAAAGAAGTAAATGGGACCATTAGTTTTTTTATTTTTTTGCAGTTTTATTGTTTTTACTTTCAACATCGACAGAAAATATGACTAGAAAACAAATGAAAAGAAAATATCAGTTGACCAGAGATACAGAGCGTAGTCTAGTTCCTGTGGTGTGGTTTAGTTGTTATTATAACTTCTTTAAAATGTGTAATACTAGGAATATTTTCAACAGTTTTCCAACTTTGATACGGAAAGTCTTGCTGTAAAACTTCAACACCTTTTCTCCGGGAATATTATTTTATATACACCAAGGCCTCCTAAAGATCCACAACAAAAAATTTTGAAATTTTCAAAGTAATTATTTTTTTGTTTGTTTGTTTTTTTGAAAATCATGTTATGTTACGTACATTTTTTATGCATTTGCGTTTTTTTTTTATTTTGGTTAAAAAAAATTAACCCTTTTAATATATAACTAGGATACATTAGTTTAGTAAAATAAAAAAATTAGCAATAGTTAATGCATGTAAAAAGTAAACGCTCTTTTACTATCAAAAGTTCATGTTATCTTTGACCTTCTTTTGTTGTTGTTTTTTTATTGACCCCCAGAAAAAGAAGTCCCTCATACACGTTTACGAGCATTGATAAGCTTGACTTTGAATTAAAGTTGAATTATGCTTTAAACTTAAAATTTAAATCAAACGTTCATAATCTATCACGTTCAAACTTAAAATTTAAATCAAACGTTCATAATCACGTTCAATTCTATTCAACTTCAATTCAATAAATGTTGTGATTTTAATAAAACATTGAATTGAGTTTTGTTGTTCAAACTCCTCTATTTCGCACAGTCTTAAATTCTACGCCATTTAAATTAGTAAGCAAAAACTTCAATTTTATCAAACCCATGGTTGTTATGTTCTTGGTAACTATTTACAATTCCTACAGCTAAATACGTCGAATAATATTTTGAATAGTTATAATAATTATTATGTATCAAAAAATTCAATTCGTTTGTAAAAATAGAACGAAAATATTTTCATTCTATAATAATTTTCGATTTAACTTTAAATTAGTTCGAAAAATTATCGCTTTTATTCAGTTTTCATTCTTAAAAATAATTTTCGTTCTCGTTTTCTTTCAAGCTCACGAAACTATCACTTGAGTTGAAACCTAAAGACGTGAAAAATATACTACAATCTAAATGTTAATTCTTATTATTAGGGAACATTATTATAATTATAAAAAGTTTGAAAATATCCCAGCGGGCACAAGAACATTCAATGTATGTACATTGTACGTCCAAACGTCGTTCGTCCGTTCTCGGACTAGAAATGAACCTTCAAATTTTTTTAAATAGTAGTACCAAAATAGCAACTAAACTTCAAATATATATATACTGAATGTTACTAAAAAAACAAAATTTAGCATTATCAACTATTATGTATTTTCACATGAAAATTGAAAGCGGACATCTTATCTAAATAACGTGGTGTTTTTTTTTAAGATTCAGCATAACTCACATTTGAAATTCAGTTTTTGTTTAAATGGCATCCTATGTAAAAAAATGGAAAGGTATCAATAGAAAAGTAAATGCATTTTTAGATTCACCAAATGAGGATGAGACAGTTGTTGAACAGCATGTTATTGATTTTTCTCTCCTTACAGAAAAATCAACATCGCCTGGTTCTACAACAGTTTCATCTTCATTTGATGACTTATGCTCAGAGAATAGTAACAAAGAATTATTGGAGAGTATAAGTATGTCAGACAATATTTTTTTATGTGATAATGCTTACTTAACTGATGGCTATTATCCGAACAGTAGTGAATCTGACAGTAACAAAACAGATTGTTACAGTAGTAATGATTCTAATGAGGGTGAAATGTCATCATTAAATAATGAGCTTGCTCAATGTGCAATTAGAAATTGTTGGACTTGTTCATCTGTTAATGAACTTTTATCTATCTTTCGTGAAAATGGTTCTTCTCTTCCTAAAGATGCAAGGACTCTTTTTAAAACACCAAGAAAAATACCAACAGAAAGAAAATGTGGTGGGGATTATGCATATTATGGAATATATAAAGGAATTAAAAGTGTTCTAAGTGAAAAAAATGTTGTTGGTAATATCAAGTTGTCAATAAATATTGATGGAATTCCTCTTTTTAAATCATTAAGTATGCAGATTTGGCCAATTCTTGCATGCTTTGATAATTCTGATATATTTATTGTTGCTATCTTTTATGGTGATCATAAACCAGATAATATTAATGAATATTTGTTAGATTTTGTTAACGAATGGAATGAATTAAGACACACTGGCATTATGTTCAATGGAGACCAGCTAAGCATAGAGATTAAATCTTTTGTTTGTGATGCACTTTCCAGAGCCTTTTTAAAGTGTATAGTCCCTCATTCCAGTTATTATTCCTGTGAAAGGTGCATTATTCATGGAACACATGAAGAAAGAGTGGTATTTAATGAAGATGAACACTTTCAATTGAGAGATAAAATTACTTTTGAACAGTTTGGATATCACAATAGTCATCAATGATCAATGTCACCTTTAATTGGAATAGGAATTGATTGCATTTACTCTTTCACACTAGATTACATGCATCTTGTATGTTTAGGTGTAATGCGTCGCATCTTAAATTATCTGAAAAAAGGACCAGGTGGGAAAATATCTGCTGCTCAAATTTCAGAAGTATCTCAAGTATTGGTTGGTAATAATAGATGTATACCAAGTGAGTTTGCTCGGCAACCTAGAAGTTTAAATGCCTTGGATAGATGGAAAGAGACAGAATTTAGACAATTTTTGTTATATACTGGTTCAGTTGCATTAAGAGGTATAGTATCAAAGAAGTTGTATGTACATTTTTTGGTCCTAAGTATTGCAATGACCATATTATTAGAGGATGATGACCATCTACGTGTTCCATATTTAGATTATGCAAGTGATTTGCTAAAGTATTTTGTGAATGAAGCTAAACATATATATGGCAACACATTTACAGTGCATAATCTTTTGCACTTAGTTGATGATTGTCGTAATCATTCATGTTCTCTTAACAGAATATCGTGTTTTCCTTTTGAAAACTTTCTTCAAAGAATGAAAAGGAACATACGGAATTCTCTAAAAAAGTTTGAAAACGACAATCTGAGTACCAACATTTTTTTGGAAAATTACCTAAAAAAACTTTAGAAACTAAAGTTTCAGCTAACAGAAAAGATTGTTTGTTTTTTGCTCCATAACTCTTCTATTGCTTTTGTAAAGGCTAAGAACAATAATGGTACCTTTCAATGTAATGTTATTGCTACTAAATATTTAGACAACGTCTTTGATACTCCAGCTCCATCATTGCAGTTTAACATATCATTGTTTCACACCAAACATTTTAATAAAGTTGTTCAAAAAACATTAAGTTGTGCAGATTTTCAAAGGAAATGTGTTTGTTTGAATGAAAAAAGAGGTTTATCAATATTTCCATTACTGAACAATAATGAAAGAATTTAATTTAATTTTTTTTCTGAACTTGATATGTAGATCTATAAATTAGTTTACTTATATAAACAGTTGGGAGAAAAACTCCTTTCCGTGTCTAGAACTCTTTTATATTTGTTTTTATTATGATATAAAACCGCTTTAGCTTCTATTATAGTAAAATAAGTATGTCTTGGTGCAGAGCAGTATGGTTGGAAGGGTCAGTTGAAGAAGAGCTGACAATCCCTTCAGTGTGGATTGAAGGAACTCCAAATGAAAAGCGTTTTGTACGATGGCCTAAAGGTATTAATGTTTTAAAAGCATGTAAACAGCAGCTAATACCTCAGAGTGATTGGTTTTGCTTTCCGCTCCTTAAGGAAAAGTGTCGTCATAGTAAGTATTGTGATATTGATATTTTCTCGATCCCATTTATATGTAAATGATCTATAAAATTTATATATATATATATGTATATATATGTATATACACACACACACACACACACACACACACACACACACACACACACACACACACACACATACATTCAATTACATGTATCAATAAAAAATTTAGATGACAGAGCAGTATGTGAAGCTTTTGATTTCACAAGTGAAATCAAAAAGAATCTGAAGCACCTTCAAATAAGAAAGAAGTTGAAAATCAGAACATGACTAAAACTCGAAAGATAAATATAATACGTATGCTCTATTGTTTAATTGATTTATGTTGTTTGCACTTTTTTTGTTTTCAAATTTGTAATATATATATATATATATATATATATATATATATATATATATATATATATATATATATATATATATATATATATATATATATATTAAAGATTTATATATATTGAGAATATTTTTATTTATTTAGCTACATGTCCTAAAAAGCCCACTTTTAACAGAGTTAGGTCTCGATCTCCTTTTAATGTATCTTCCCATACATTAAAAGGTGCAAGTTCTAGAACTGAATGTCTAGATTTCCTCTTCCTGTTTTCATTTTTATTTTTTTTTTAATTTTAGTTTTAAAAAAAAAGCCAATAAACAAAAGACATATTGTAAATATTTATATAAAAATAAGCCATTAAGTTGTTATTGTTTTATTGTTAAATTTTTTGTATTCAACCTTATTTAATTTCTATTAAATCTTAGCCACAACAGCATCACAGCTGTTACACAAATTTGCAATACAATTCAGATTATATCTGGAAAGATAAAAATGCAAGGAGCATAAAATATTTAATCAAATTACATATTGTTATGATGAGCACTCATGAATTGTTCAAATTCCATAATTATTTTTTTTTTATAGCAAAAGGTACTCTCCTGATATGCAATTAAAGCCAAAATTTTAGTATTTCCTTAGTATTTCAAGGTTCAATCCGATAATTTTTTTGATGTTTATGTGATTAATATTAATATGATAAACGTCTTTAGAACAATTCAATGTTTATTTTCAGAGTTCCAATATAAAGTAATTCATTTGCTCACACAAATTCTTGAAGAGCAGTGCAAGATTGGGGCACACTATGAACCAGAGCCATTCTTCATATCATGTGAAGAAATTTGATAATTTAGAAGAATTTGAAAAGTTTGATGAGGAACTTTCTGATGTAATAAAATATCAGCTTCTAGTAAGTGATAATGTATGTATGTATGTATGTATGTATGTATGTATGTATGTATGTATGTATGTATGTATGTATGTATGTATGTATGTATGTATGTATGTATGTATGTATATGCTTTAATAAGAAAAATTTCTAATATGTAATAATGTGTATTATAATAATGTATCATATTAATTTAAGAAAAAACAATTAACAATGGTTGGTAGCAGTTCCTGTCATGCAAATGTCAAAGCCATCCTCTTAATGTAAGTTTGTTAAATATTGTTCTTTAAAACCTTAGTTGTTAATACCTTGTTTAAAATCTTAGCTATATAAAATTATTTCTTTGCCTTTAAAAAATTTACTGATATCAATATTTTATCATATTTTTAAAAAATAAAATGACGTGAAAAAACAGGTCATTTTTAGTTCAAATTATCCAAATGCTGTAAGAAATTTTATCTTAAAACAAAATTTATAAAATAGGCTTATGACCAACAAGTTGATGGCTTGTTACAACATGTAGGGTAAACACAAGAAAGCCCTCAAGAAAACAAACATTATAAGAGTAATTACGGGTACATTATTTTCACATTTTTAATGTATTTATTAATAAAAATGGTCTATTTAGTTTTGAGAAAGTATTAACAATTTAACAAAGTTTAAATATATTTTAAAGATATGCTCGGTCCTTTGGATATATTTGATGTCTTATATAATTAGGCAAGTTAACTTGTTCTCATCTTAAAGAAAAGTAAAATTTCGTTTAAAATTTTACTTGTTTATAATCAGTTAGTATGTAATTATTTTATATTTTAGATTCTATGACGAAGTACACTATAAATGAAGTGCACCATTCAATTGGTAATGTTCTGAAACGTGCTCCTGACAGAAAAGATGGTGGTGGTCGTGGTGGTGGTAAAGCTGTTTTAGAGGAAGACTTTTTCCATAATAAATCTTTATGATCCCACATGAGTTGTTTTATTTATTTTTATTTGTGTGAGTCATTTTACATTAGTCAAGTAAAAGAAAAATTAAAAAATAAAGGTTCTTTACTCAAAATATAATACAATACAGATATAATAAATAAAATATAATACAAGAATGGTTTAATTTGCCTTTGTTACTTTTGTTCCAAATAGGCTCAAAATCTGTTTTTTTCGTATATACGATAACGTACAATAAACGATCTTATTGGACATATGTCTAAAAGATCGTAAACTGTACGTTCTAATTCGGAAGTCTTTCAGTAAATCCATTATGAACCAAAATCGAGCTTAAAATTTACGTACAATTTGGACCGAAATTGTAAGTCCAATTTGAATATACATTGTACGTTCAAATTTGGACGTCATTCAGTATTTCCAATCTGAACCAAAACTGAACTAAAATTGTACGTTCCGTCCGGACGTACAATGTATGTACAATGAACGTACCCGTGCCCGCTGGGTAGCCGAGTGCTTCGACACTCAATTTTAAAAAAAATTCAAATAAATAACTGTGCAGATCACGAGCCATTAACATATTTACTTTAATTTTTGAATTCTTTCTCACGCTGCTAGAAATTAAAAACAGCTTTTCATTCTTTTTTAATTCAAACTAGCTTTTTAAGCTATCTTTGTAGGTTAGATGGTACAAGGAAAAAAATTCTTTTCATTATGAAAGTCATGACATTAATTAGTTTTTAGGCAGTTGTGTGATTGACTACTATAGTCAGTAGTATTATATAGTATACCTTTATTACGAGCAGTAATAATTTTCTTGATGCTTGGAAGGCAGTTATAACTAACCTTTATGTTGTTCCGGTTAAAAAACTGTGAAACTTATGACCTTTAGGATAGCATTTATCAATTAAACTAAAAAGTATCTCTTTTTGTTCGAAAATTATTTTTTCTATTAAATTATATACAACAGCTTTAACAAAGCTATTAAATTATATACAACAGCTTTAACAAAGCTATTAAATTATATACAACAGCTTTAACAAAGCTATTAAATTATATACAACAGCTTTAACAAAGCTATTAAATTATATACAACAGCTTTAACAAAGCTATTAAATTATATATAATAGCTTTAACAAAGCTATTAAATTATATACAACAGCTTTAACAAAGCTATTAAATTATATACAACAGCTTTAACAAAGCTATTAAATTATATACAACAGCTTTAACAAAGCTATTAAATTATATACAACAGCTTTAACAAAGCTATTAAATTATATATAATAGCTTTAACAAAGCTATTAAATTATATATAATAGTTTTAAAACAGCAAATTGCACTTATATGTTTTAATTCAAAGTTCTACTTATTTCATTTTTAAGGAAATATTTCATTCTATTTTAATTCTATTTGATTTAAAGATCAACAATCGTGGTACGATTACATGGTACGATTACGTGGTACAATTACAACTAATAGTAGATTTTTGAGGGAAGTATTTTCAGCACATTAGTAGAAGTATTACAAAGTAAATAACATAATTTAAGTAAATTACAATATATTACGTTAATAAATTAAATACCACTTCTTAACTACAACATAAAAAATCAACTTAGCCAAAAAAATCTCTGCCACGAAGAAATAGCAAATGAAGCCGTAGCTTGTGAAACGCAAGGCAACTTGTTTTTTTGTACGCAGCAAAAATGGAACAGATCCCATGTTCCTAGCAAAGTTAAACTAAAATTTTTTTTAAAAATTGGAATTAATACAAACCCCATTTTAAAAACGTCTTACATTACTTATACAGAAAAAAGAAAAAAGAAAAGTAAGTGTTTTTAATGTCCTATTAACAATTTGTGACTTAACTTTGGGATTTTGGTAATTTCTTTAAAACCCATTTAATTGTATTTACTTGGAGCCATTTGTTCGCAACAAGAATTGAATAAATACCAAGTTTTCAGTATTCCCATAAGAGATGTAATTAGTTGATGTCGGAAACATTGCATCGACAGCGCAAGATGTTGTCCACCAGTTTTTGCAACTTCGAAATTCCATACCATTTGCGCTAAACCAATCCGGTTCATTAGCTGCAATAAACAACGTAACCTTATTTTGACTAAATTATTTATTTTGATGTATAAAATATAAAATAATTTTGATGTATAAAATATAAAAATATAAAAATTTACTTAAAAATAAATTTTGGTAAATGCATTTTATTTTATTTTCAAAAATTTTTTTTGCGTTGTTTGATGAAGATCGAGCAATTAATGCCTCAGGGAAGAAATAGCAAAAATCCTCAGATTAGGAGTAGACATAAACATTTTCGGACAGATGTTCAGAGCAAATTAAAGACTCGCGTAGATGAGCAAATTCAATTGCGCCTAAACGATAAACACGCATCGGATCGACATACAGTCCTCACATAATCTTAGCTAATAATCTAAATCATCAGTATTATCGCAAACAAACTTTGTTTTCTTATATCCCAGGTTCAACAATTTTATATACACATACAATCCCAGGTTCAACAAATTTATATACATAAAGTAATACTAAAATTTAAAACTAATAATAATTTAATGAAAAAAATTGACATTGGATCAAGTTTGCGGTTAACGTGTTTCTAGCCTTATACTGCAACTCCTTGCATTTTGTCAATCACCGTATAAAGAAGAATTAGATAATTTTTTGGTGTAATTCCAGCCTAATTTTTTACGTTTCTAACGTAATAATCCTATTCTTTTAAAAGATGTTCTATCTGATTGGAAAAATTTTCTGCTCTGTAATCTTTAAAATGATTATTGTAGCCTAGCGTCAATAATCATTTTAAAGATTACTTTTCTTTAGGAAGTTTTCACTCTGTGTAGGTATGTGTGTATCTGCGATTTACGGCACCGATTTTAAAGATAAAATCTGTGACCATTTTTTCATCGCGTGCTCGAGGTAGGTGTCGTAAGAATGGATTTTTCTCGTCTTTTTTTAAGAATTTTATATTGACTTAGATAATATTTTAAAAGTAGAGTGTTGTAAGTTTATTGCAGTTTGTTTTTTGTTTTTTTTTGCAGTTGCAAACGATTTAGTGATTTCATTGCTATTGAAAACTTCATTCCTGTTCTGGAAGTGAATTGACTTTAAAAAAAGATAATGGTTTTTTTTCTAACTTTTGAATCAACTTTATATATCTATTTTCTATGTACCTGCTGAATTTCATTAAAAAATAATGACACGCTCATATTCTATTTTTGCACGCAGTAAAGGTACCAAATATTCTTCTGTTGAAGAGGTTGGAGGGGGGGGGGGATTCACGATTATGAGCATTTTGTATATTTGACTTTTTTATTCATTAAAAATTGTTTTTTTTAGAAAAATGAAACTTTATTTAAAATATTGGTGATTTTTTTTAATATTCAAAACATGATTTACACACACACACACAAACACAAAACCATATTCTGTTATTAGTTGAATAAAAATATAACCGAGGCTGTCATGCGTTAAAAACTAAATTACGAAGTTCTATTATAAAACCACCGTAAATCGAACGCTAATTTTTTAAGTTAGTTGCAGTTTTCTTAAGCATACTTTTCTTAAGCATACTTTTCTTAAGCAAGTTCAACATACGGTAATAGCGAACAGGCGAGCTACTATTAATGAAGTTGCTTGTTCTCGTTGCCTTTCAAATCATCTATAATAAACTAGGCTTTTATAAAGTCTTCACAAGATGGGTTTAAAAGCAGCTTGCTAAAGAGCGCAATCGCAAATGTCTAGAGGTCTGTCAAAGTTTGCTTTATAGTTACAACAATTAGGGCGATTTTTTAAAAAACATAGTCTCTTGAGATAAACGTGGGTCTACCATTATAAGCCAGAAATGAAGAGACATCCTTTCGATTGACAGTGTAAAACACAGTGATTTACTGGCCATTTAACTGAAGCCAGCAGTTCGTACCAAACATTGAGGCCTATTGTTGAATACAATTTCTTTGTCGCAAGACAATGCACAACCACACACGGTTGCTCATACCCTTAAAACTATTAAGCAATTAGGATTTGAGGTGCTGAAATACCCTCCCTACAGCTCAGATCTCTCCTGTTTCGACTATCATATGTTTGGACCGCCTTAAGATGGATTACGAGGTTAGCAATTTACTATGGGTGAAAACGTGAAAAAAGTGGTGCATAAATGGTTAAAGGACTAACCAAAAACTTTCTTTTTGGCGGGAATATTCAAGTTTGTTGACCGATGGCCTAAGTGTGTTGAAAGGCAAGGAGATTATGTAGAAAAATGACGTATTTTTTACACGTGTTTTTGTTGTTAAATATATTGAATAAACGAAAGTACATATAATTTCTTATTATTCGTCGTATATAGAAACCTATTCATTAAAAGTAAGCAAAATACCATTTATCATTTTCATACGTAGACCAACTGAAATATATTTACTATTTTATTTAATATTTTTATATAATTATTATATTTCTTTATTTGGAAAATTAACCATTTGTTGAGCGTTTGCATCTGTCTTTTTTTACAATATTTATTTATTTTTTCTATTTTGTAACATTATTTTTAGTAAAAATACATATCTTGTAACAAAATGAATATATAGATTGTTTGGTAGTGCGGTTTATGCTTGCGAATTTATTTTTCAATTAATTCGCAAGCATAAACCGCACTACCAAAAAAAAAAAGGAATGAAATATTTTGATTAAAACTCACATCCCCTTGAACTGTAGCTTGAGTAGCTAAACCGATAGTTAACATCTTTTGAGCCAACATTTATATTGTAATACATGGTGCTAAACGTCAGATCTTCTTGAAACGTGTAATCAACTCTCATGTCAGTTACAAATGCATTTGTTATTTGGTACAGCTTTTCTAAACCAATCCATTGTTGATTTATTAAACCAAAACCATTTTCATAAGCATCATAGCTTTTTGCCCAGAAGTTTGAGTCCCAGTTGGCAAAGCGAGTCATCAACGGAATCCAAACTCCTAAAAAGGGATTGAATGAATGAAAGGAAGGAACAAATGAATACCATAGGCCGGGTGAATAAAAACGAGCAATTGCTTTTACTCAGTAATTGGTCAGCTTTACGTGAATAAAAACTTCAAGAACTTTTCTTAAGTTTTTATTCACGTAAAATTGAGCAATTACTGAGTAAATTGCTTACCTTTACGCGAATAAAAATATGAAAAAAACTGCTGAAGTTTTTATTTACGTAAAGCTGACCAATTACTGAGCAAAAGCAGTTGCTCATTTTTATTCACCCGGCCTCATGTCATAGACGTAAAACGTCGTTTACTTTAAATAGACGGCCTAATGTAAGCATTTCATAAATTCAAAATTTACAACTAGCGTTTGGTTTTAACGTCGATAGCGAATAATGATGAATAAAATAAAGATTTTATCAGTCTTCTAAGATAAATTAAATCTAATATCATTAAGCGGTTTAATTGAAAATTAGTGCGCAATCTTCAGAGGAGAAAATGATATAATATCTTCAGAGGTGAAAATGATATAATATCTTCAGAGGTGAAAATGATATAATATCTTCAAAGGTGAAAATGATATAATAGAAAGTGTTTCAGCACTGTGAGTACGCTCCAAAAATATATGTAAACAAGATGCTATTTATAACCAGTTAACTAAAATCAACTGTCAATATTTTACACACTAACAAACAAAAATGAAAAAACTCGAAGTAAAAACATGTAAAGGGGAGGGGGTTGCAAAAGAGTTTACAAAAGGTCAAGAGAAAAAAGTTAAAAGTTAAAGTTTATGGAGTTGGTTTTGAAGAAGTAAAAGTCACGTTGTACATACGGATGGGTTTGCAAGGGTTTAGAGATAAATAATCTGGTATGACGAGATAAAGAAAAATTTGAGAAAAAGAAGGAAGACTGAAGAGGTAGTTTTATCTTATATTAGCACCACAGTTATATAACTTTTCACTTATATAATTTTTTATATTAAAACATACCTTTTATGCTTGGAAGTGTTTGGGTTGAAAGAACAGTCTCAAAAGAGCATCCATCGCGATTGTCATAACTACGGTTTCCGTAAAGACAAAGGCATTGTTTATCCTCTGCAATAATTCCACTTGCGCGATATCCATTTCGAGTTGGGTTTATAGACTGATAATTTTGGCATAAATTAACGCACACAGTATGATCATACGGGGCATAATAACGGTTTGAATGCTTATAATATATTTTGCTATTAATATAAGCTTTGGATAATATACAATCTGTGGTAGATGTTTCTGGAAGTAATATAGAAAACTAAAATTTTTATTAACTAAATTACCATAAAGTAAAAGTAGGTAGATTTAAAACTCTACTAACATCCTTACTTCACCTAACAGTTCCTAACCAAAGAATTTCTCAAAGAATTTTCCAGATTGTAACTTAGAATAAAACAATCTAATGTTGCGGAATTTATAGATTAGTTTTTGGACTTTTAAAACAAGAATAGTAGGAGAAGGACTGTTATGGTTTCAGATATTCTTAGTAATAAGTTGGTTTTGTACAAGAATAGTTAAAGAATGTTTTGAGCTGAGCTTTAACTTGATTAAGTTTTAAAATGGAATATGAAAGGTAACGTTATAAGGTAAGCATATTTTTGCAGTAAGAAATTTTTAACAGGGATTTGCTTATGGTTGTATTGTTACCAGTTTGAAAGAAGTTTCTTATTGCAGCAGCTGACTAAATTTTTCTTCTAGTTGTGTTGAGCAATAGTTTGAGTAGATCTTTTTTTACTTAAAAAGCGACCAAAATGTTTTAAGATATTAAATTTGAAATTAGTTAATAAAAAGGTTTTTGCTTTCCTAATGAGAGTGTTTGATATTTCATAAGAAAAGACAACGCTAAAAAAAATGTTGTACCTATTTTACAGTATGATCCTGTGTAAGAATCCTCGTTAGTCCGGTATATTTCATTTACGCATTCGCAATTTAGATCCCAATATAATAGCGTGTCGACATCGTTGTCAGTTTTCTTTTGATTTGCACACCACGAAGCACAATATCTCAGCTTTATATCCACATAAGTAGTAAATCTTACCGCTGAATTTGATTGCAGCAAACAGTTTTGCTTAATCACTACGAATATAGATTTAAAATTTACATGCCAAATGTAAATAACTTTTAGCAATTAATAGCGTAATTTAATTTTTTTTCTTTGCACTTTTTATCAAAACGTTTACAGTTAGTCACGTTTTTAGTTCAAAATTATGGTCACCTGGATTTTGTCGTTCTACTTTGTTAAAAACGCAAACTGTCTGAAACAAGATGCCGCTTGGGTTGATTTGGAAAATTCCTGTTATATTAAACCCTCGATCATAATGTTCTTGGCAACTTTTTGCTGCTCCCGCAACTAAAAAAACAATTTTATCATTAAGTTAGCTTTTGTTTCTTAAAAAAGTAACTATCAAAAATCGCATGAAAAATATTAAACACAGTTTTATGTTTATAAGTGTGGAAGTTAAGTAGAAGGAGTATTGCTGAAGCATGTTTTTTTCCTCGATTAACTAATGTAATAGTATAGTAGATATCCTGTAAAACAAACTTACCTTTAGTGCAGTTGCATACATGCTGACGTCTGTTTTTTCCAGAGCAAGATGGGTTGCAGTCACATTTTCCGCAAGGGTTCGATGTTAAATTGCAGCTATGTGAACAGCTCGGCTATGAAACGATTGAAAAAAGATTAATTAGTTAAATTAATATTTAGTTATATATATTTTTAACAAGTTACGTATAAGCTTTTAGTAAAGTAAACAGGTTTTCATACATACATACATACATACATACATACATACATACATACATACATACATACATACATACATACATACATACATACATACATACATACATACATACATACATACATACATACATACATACATACATACATACATACATACATACATACATACATACATACATACATACATACATACATACATACATACATACATACATACATACATACATACATACATAAATACATACATACATACATACATACATACATACATACATACATACATACATACATACATACATACATACATACATACATACATACATACATACATACATACATACATACATACATACATACATACATAAATACATACATACATACATACATACATACATACATACATACATACATACATACATACATACATACATACATACATACATACATACATACATACATACATACATACATACATACATACATACATACATACATACATACATACATACATACATACATACATAAATACATACATACATACATACATACATACATACATACATACATACATACATACATACATACATACATACATACATACATACATACATACATACATACATACATACATACATACATACATACATACATACATACATACATACATACATACATACATACATACATACATACATACATACATACATACATACATACATACATACATAGGGTAAGGTTGCCAATATTGTACCCCCTAAGACAAAACTAAAAAATGTAGGTAAGCTACTGAGTGAAAACATGGATTTTCAATAGGATTTCATAATTTAGGGATTGTTTGTTGTAAAGATGTTCAAAATTTAAAAAGCGTTAAGTCTCGAAGAATCAAATTAAAAAAATAGCGCTAAGAGTACAATTAAGGAAACAAGATCCTTAATTGTACCATTGTAATCCAATATTGTACCACTTTCTTGATTTCAATTACTTTACAGCTTTGCAAATATTTTATGATTTTAGATTTAAGGGACTTAAAGAACTGATTAAAAGGAACAGTTTTTATAAAATCAGCAATTGGAAATATTCTGATATAACATAACATAACACCTAACTGCCCATAATATAATGAAATGAAATTTTTTATTTAATAAACTCTATTCAACTTGAATTTTTTTTTCTTCTGGTATCACCACATATGGCACAATTTTTATTTAAATTGTATGTTTACCAATGGGTTAGCTAAGATTAGAATAGAGGAGGAAGGAAGTTATTAAAGAAAGTTATACTAAATAATGTAAAACAATATATACTATATCTGTTTTAAAAACAACCACACTAAATATTGTAAAAAAAAATACATAAAAATATTAATTTTGGCAAAAGTTTCAGATATATTGTGTCTGTTTTTAATTAACACCTGCACAGCCATGTTGACACCAGCCTTGACATATTGGTAAAACTGAACTAAAGAGTGCATCTTTTTAAGGACTGCTTGTCAATACAAAAGTAATACTAAAATTTTTATTTTTTTTGTTTAAGTGGTGAAGTTCGTAATGTAAGTATGGATATTTCTCTAATTGAAATCTCAAAAGGGTTTTGTTAAACTTTACACACGTTTTTTTTAGCGGTCAGAATGGTTGCGTCGGTACAATTTAGGACATGCCTTGAGGTTCAATTTACGCAACTAATCTGACATTCAGTTAATTAAAAAATTTTACAACTAAAAATAAGATTTTTTAAATTCTAAGTATTTATTTTAAATTTAGATAAGTTATGCTTTAACATAAGTACACTGAACAAATCATATCTTCTGCTTTTTTTAGTGAAATACGCTTAGCAATAAAAACCTAAAATAAGAAATCTTCAATAACAAACCAACAAGAGCTTATTCTGGGCTTAATGAAGTTGGATGACAAAAAAAAAAATGACTACTTAATTTCATTCAGCAAAGATAAAAAATAAGTTAAAAAATTTTTTGTGGGTTGTAAAAATAACGAGTTATGTTAAAAGTACAATATAGGCATCGGTACAATATTAGCAACCTTACCCTATACTTACATACATACACACATACAACTTAAATAAACAATGAACTTACCAGTGTTGTAGAAATGAAAAAAGCTCCATCAGATATATAAGTTGTCGGAATGTAATCAAAAAACTGGCAGTAGAAGGAGGAAATGTTTAAGACTCTAATTGCTATTGATTTGCACCAATTAATATTGTTGTAACAAACTGAAACGCAGTTTTGATAACTAGTGTGTGTTTCCACCTTGATTGTATATATACCATCAGCTACTTTTTTGTTTTTATAGACTGTGAATGAATATGGAGATGTAGTCCTTTTTATTGGATAGCTATACTGCGTCTCCACATTGGTTATCTTAGCAATCAGAAGTGATAGGTATAAAAGGTATGGATTAATTGTCATTTTTGTGTTCACTTTTATGGTGTAATATTTTTATTACTGAAGATTTCAATTACAAAGATCAAGCGGTAACATTATTTTTGTATCCCATAAACTTATAGATTCAATCTTAAACAACAGTAAATGAAATTTTACCAGTGACTTCACTTTTTGTCTCAAGTTATTTGTTTTATAATGATAGAATATTTTGTTAGTCAATCATATCAGAAAAAATTGGTTTTTGATAACTTATTGATGCTTTAGAAAAGTTCATTCATTTTTTATGGTATAAAAACACGGTTTTAGTGAGTTTAAGGAATTAAATATTGATGAAATGGGATTTAAAAATACTTATAAATTGAAACAATTCTCAATTCGCAGCATGCAAAAAGAAAAAAGTTGTATTTTTACATAACTGACATGTTAATTCATCTGAGTTATTTAAAGTAATAACTTTTAATCAAGTAAATTGCGCGAGATTTTTGTAAAAATGAAGCGCTTTTTAAGCTTTCAAATTTTATGTTAAAAAAAAAAGTCTCTTTAATGAAAAAAATACAAAAAATTGTTTAAGCATGCTGCCAAAACTTTGTCATTTCAGTTTTTAAGTTTTTACATTGTTTACGTCTTTATTTCATAACTATAAAACTTCAGATCATTTTATATATAAAAAAAAAGGTTTTAAACTGTAAAGCTAAAGTTAACTTTTTTAGGACTCAGCGTTCTTTTTAAAATATGAAGGTCCTTTTGTTACTTTTATTAAGATTTTGTTTTTTTGTGAAAAGTTGTTTAAAGTTTTTTAACACACTCTGCAACATTTTAGAGAAACCTCCAATCAAAGGATGTTTTTGTTAAAAAAATTTTTTTACTTTGATTGGAGTTTTATCCATATATAAAACTCCAATCAAAGGATGTTTTAAGTTATGTCATTTAGATAAAACAAACAAGAAGTCACATGGGATACCACTAGAAAAAATTTTAAATAGCATACGAAGAATGAGAATCTTGAAAACATAAAACTCAAAAAAAATCAAGATCACCAGCTTAATCAGCTTGCAAAATACATCCCAGTTTTCTGTAGCATTATTTCCTTAGAAAAACAAGACAGATAACAAAAATAGTTTAAATAACAATTTTTATGTCGCTATACTTTAAGCTAATTTGGCTGAATGTTTCGCCTTGTACCAAGGTTAAGTACAATAGAAAAAAATATCAATATTTACGTGTTGCTTGGTATCACGATTTTTTTAAATTCATAGTTATTATTTTATAGTTTATTGACCAGCTTAGACTAAACGTAGAAAGGGATGTTGAATACTTACAAATTCGGTCTAACGTTCTAAACATCTAATTTAAAAAAATTATTTTCATAACAGCTGCAACTGATTTCATAACTAACCCTTATCTAAATGCAAACTTGCTCTTTACATCTGCCGTGCGAGGTAGAGTCGTTTGTGTCAGGAAATGTCCGAAATGAATAGATATCTTTTTCCTTATAAAATTTTCTCAAAAGAAACTCATTATTAATTTTTTATTTGAACTTGAGTGGCAACATCTCCTTCAGTGGTCTCAAAAAAGCTCAAACGTAAATAGTTAGCTCATATGACTGCGCAACTCGATTAATCAGTATTGCTTTAAATGTTTCTCAGTTTACGTGGCTTAAACATAGTTTTCCCTGTAATACATGTCCACGCTGTTCCTATCCAAACTACACTCTTAAAAAAGTTCAGGCAAACTCTGTCCGGAATGGTTCAGGTCGACAGATTTACCTGAACATTCAGGAAACTTACCGTATTGGTTCAGGTATTTTAGCAAACTAGCTGAACACTTAGTGTAAAACTCCTGAAATGTTCAGGCAAAAGAAGTTGCGTGAACTTTTCTACCGGAACGTTCAGGTGTTTTACCGGAAACATCAAGTAAATCGCCTGAAAATATGAAATTATTTTTCCGCGCCAACAGCATTCGCCATTAAAGCTTTTAGAGGTCGCATGTGCTTGCTTTCTCTTATTTTAAAATTTTTTATTAAAAATGAGCATAAAAAAGTTGTCAGAGTCAAAGTTGGCAGAATATTTATTATCAAAAAGAAATATCTATAGATGCTACAGAAATCTTTTCATATTTTTTGCGAACGTACGTAAAAGAGATGTGTATATAGTAAATTTACATATTTATATATGTATATTTACATATATATATTACATTTACATACATATAAATGTATATATTTTTTGCCAACGTACGTAAAAGAGATGTATATATAATAAATACATCTCTTTTACGTACGTTCGCAAAAAATATACACACATATGTATGTAAATGTAATATATACATATGTAAATATACACATGTATATATACACAATGTATATACACTAGGGTGGTCCAAAATTATAAACTATTAAATTCATTTCTCCACAAGGCTGCCTTTGTTCCTATTAATATTTGCAATATTGTAGCCAAATTTGAAGCAAATCTGATAATATTTAGGGGTTGCTATAAATTTTGACTTTTTGAACACAATGATAAAAAATCAAAAAAATTAAGTTTTCTAAGATGCATCTTGTATGAATTACAAGATGCATCTTTTTAATTACAAGTTACATGCAAAACCTATACGACAAAAAAATATTTAAAAATTACAAGATGATCTTGTAATTTTTAAATATTTTTTTTGTCATATAGGTTTGGCTAAAGTATTCTTAGGTTTTGCTAAAGTAAAATTAAAGAAAATGATTTTACAAGCAGTCTTATACTATATTCTTATCTTAGTTTCAGAAGGATTTCTGTTGCAATTTCCCAGAGTCAAATGATTTTTTGGCTCATTGGGAGCAAATAACGCCACATGTTATTTCTTGGTCAAGGCAAAAGACAAATTTGATGGTGAAGCAGATTCTAGCTGAGCTTGATATGCAAGACAACCCTTCTATAGGTATCTTAGTGTTATAAAACAATATGGCAGGGTGTATTTGATATGTAAAATCATTATAACATTTTATAAATTAATAAAATGATTTCACTAACAAATTTGTTTTTTTAAAACAGGAATTGAAATGGATTTTGCATTCTTATTACTCCCCTTTATAATTAAAGTGCCATCAAAGAATAAAAGTTGTGCATCAGCTGCTGAAGTTGCAGAACATTTCATTCAATTTTATCCGGTATATTGGAATAATAGATTTCTAATAATAGGTGTAAATTTATTCATATATGCATAAATTCTTCTAATAGATATAAATATATGTTATAAATGTTATAGTAATGTTATAAATTATACATATATGTAAAATTATTCTAATAGATATAAATTTATACATATACATTTTTCTGTATAGCAATGTTAATAACATGTAAAGTTATTAAATATATTATTGTGCATATTACTACAAACTTAATATTATACCTAATATATTAAGTATAATATTAAGTTTGTAGTAATATGCACAATAATATATATTTAATAACTTTACATGTTATTAACATTGCTTTACAAAAAGATGCCCCGTTGAGAGTTCGACTATCAAAGGAAGGGGAATACATAAATATTCTGACTTAAGATTATTCCGAGTTAAGCGAAGTTCTCGGTAAACCGTGATACCAGTATCTTGGTATATATACAGATTTTCAATCCTCCTTTTACTCTCTCTCTCTCTCTCTCTCTCTCTCTTTATCTCTCTCTCTCTCTCTCTCTCTCTATACATACATATATGTAGAGAAAATTCAAGGGGAATTGAAAATCTGTCCGACTTATTCAGGGTCCGAGTTAATAGGATTCTACTGTATGTTTAGTTATTAAATATAGTAAATATAGTATTAGTTCTAAGTTGTATGTGCTGATATTTATATTTATTATGTATTATAATTACATTTTTTAAATGACTTATTTTAATTTCCTTACTGCGTCTAAATAGGCATCAACTCCGATGGAAGTTGTGATTCAAAGTCTTACTCACAAGCATCCTTTAGTCATAGCTTTGGGTACTCATTGCATTGTTGAACAATTATTAATTGTTACAAAGTGTCGAGCTAACCCTGTCAACAGATGTATATCTTATGCTGTGGTCATATTAATTTAAGTTTATTTTTTAATGAACATGGAGTATGCGGAACAATGTAGCCATATATTGTACTTTTTGCAACATACCGCGTTAGGTTACCAAGATGAAACGCATCTATCGAGAGGAGCAGTGACTTGTCGCTTTATCTTAGACAAAAAAGACTTAATTAATTTTAATATGCTGAAACATTTATATTTTAATAACTATTTCCTATATTGCTTTGTTAAGCGTAAATTTGTAATAATTATAAATTTAAATATATTGATTTTTAAAATCAAATATCGTTTTTACGTCTAAACCGAGTTTATTTATAATCACAATTTGGCATTTTACTGAATATTTAATATCTTCAGGCCTACTAAAAACAAATGTTGAATTTATGCCTAAATTACTTCAGAGGGTTTTTTCACTTTCTAGCAAATTGCAAAGTTAATTACAATTAATGTAACTTATGTCCCTAAATAAGTTATTTTTTGAAAAAATTTGACCCAGATATTCTATGATCACTAAGATATCAATAATGGTTATTATTTAAAATGACAAGAATAAGGTTGTGCTTTAAAAATTTAAAATAACTATTTTCCTTCATACGAAGTTATTTTGTATTCATCGCAATGGCGATACTAGAAATATTTCCATCTCGCTCTAAAGAAGACTTTTTTGGGCGCAGCGCAGATAAGATATACAGTGCAAGAGAAGAAGTATTTGATGAGTTTTTTATGACTTGTGCAATACAATTTTATTTTATCTATTTTTTACGTATTTAATTGTCATGAAATACAAATAAATATGAAACATTTATATGTACTTCGTGATAATTAAATAGGACGATAAAGACAGCCTTCAATAATTTATCAGCAAAACTATAAATTATTTTCTTTTAAATGACAAAAAAAAAATTATGAAACTTTTATAACAGTTTTAATGAGTTATGAATGCTTCATTGTCCAAACTCAAGTGTTTAACATTTTTAATTATTTTACATATTGTTATTGTTTAATAGATTTCTCTTCCTTCTGCTTCCAAGTACATTTATAGTTCAGTCTTTGAAAAATTGATGGAGTTCTTGGTTAAAATTCATCAGCAGTTAATGCTGGACAATCAGATTGGCACTTTCAAATTTCGCTGACTTATGATTTGAAAACAGGACACAATTTCACTCACTTAAATGATTTGAAAACAATGTTTAATTTGAAAACAGAAAATTGGACAGAAAAAAAAATTTTTTTTTAGGGGGGGGGGGGGGATTTTCTAAAGCTTTTACTAAAGAAAGATATTTTTGCTTGTAAAGTAGAAGATATAAGTAAAAAATATAAGTTTGGTTGGACTGTAGTTATCATTAATCTTTTTTTATTTTTTTTTTTCAAAAGCCTCTAAAAAACTAAACTTTTTATTCGAAGGTCGTAAAATATTCTGGATATTTCACCATTTTGAAAGAAAATAAATTTTTAACACTAAAGTAAGCAGGTTATGATGATAAATTTAGTATGCACTATTTAACACGAAAGTATGTCACTGCTCTTAAAATCTTTCGAAACTTTTTGTAAAAAAAAAAACAAAGCTGAAGTTTGAAGACTAGCAAAAACCCGCTTTGGCCATGCAAAACTAAAACTAATTTCCCACATTAATGGTATATTATTAAATAATAAAGGTGGATCAGATTTTTATTATTTAGTTAGGCCGAACTTTCAGCACGAATTTGTTTTGTGATAAATATATTTCCGATGAATTTTCTTCTAAATTATTTTTTTTATTTGAAATTAGAACTCTTTTTTATATGCGTTATATATTTTATGCGTTATATATTTTATGCGTTATATATTTTTAAGAAATTGTATATTGTTGCCAATTAATGTTTAGAAGGACCCTAAGGCAGGATTATCCAACATTGATGATTGCTATCTATTCAATAATGATAACAAAATTGTCTTGGAGAAGTTAATACTGAAAGTAATAAAATCATGTAAACAGCATTTTTTTATTATGAATTATCAGCCATTATGAATTACCTCCCAGTCCAGTGGGATCTTGGTAAACTGTTTCGCATATAAATAAATTTAAACATAATCTTTTTCTTTCTCTTTTTCAATTTTTTTAACCTTCATTCCTCATCTTCATTTTAAACCTAAAGTCCGTTCTCTTGACTCAAACAGTTTTTCTTTATTTCTCTTTGTTTTGATATGCAAATTTTACTGAACGCCTTTTGATAGTGCGCATTTATAATTGAAAGAGTAAAAGTTACTAAGAAATAATTTCAAATACGTAAAGTAAGATCTAATTATAGAAACTTAAAAGTGTTTAACAAATAAACGGCTTTGTTACTTGTTACTGTTACGTTGTTACTTTTATTTGCGAACTACAAATGTTTTAACACTATTTGCAAGTCAGAATCAACTTTTTCATTGAGATGATTTAAAACAGATTCTTTGAAAGAAACTAGTAATTACTAAAATTAACTGCAATTACCAAAGTGTTTTGATATTCGTAAATTGTAGTTTTCTTGCATATCTGCAGAAAAGTAAAACGAAGTATTTCTATCTGTTATTTTTACAATATCTGTAGAAAAGTAAAACGAAGTATTTCTATCTGTGATTTTTACAATACTTAAATAATTAAGTTATCGTTGGAAAAATCTGAAATGAAGCCTGAAGTAAAATCTGAGATGAAGCCTGAAGTAAAATCTGAGATGAAGCCTGAAGTAAAATCCTATAAAAAAACATTTATGCTGATTCAATGAGAAGGTTTAATTTTTATAGCCAATATTGTTTTTATATTGATCTACTAACCAAAGTAGTAAGCCCAAATTTATATCAATATTGATATAAAACTTTAAAAAAACATTGAGTGGACATTAGGTATATGACAAAGAAACTTTTTTCAAAATTTTAATTTTCCTGATGTTGCATTTGATGAACTTTTACCAATAGATCACTGTTTTCAGTCTTATTTCAGTGGATCACAAAAAAAACCTCCCGCACCTAGCACCTCACCACTTTTAACTTTTTCAATTTTTCACTTGATTTTGTTCCCAGTTCTTACTTCCTTATGCTTGACTTTGATTTTTAAAACTGTAAATATATAATATCGTATATTGTATAGTTGTTCATATCATTCAAAAAATTTTCGTTTATTTGCAGTATTAATTTGCAAGATCTGCTGTATAGTGCTTCTTTTTGAAAATATGTCCTTTAAAAGTAAAAAGTCAAAATCAGCAGTGGAAGCAGCTGGTGAAATGTGGACACAAAATTTGAAATCAAGCACGAAGCGCCGTCCTAATATACCTCAGGTAAAACAGGATATGAGCGACAAATTGTGTAAAATGCCTTCCAACAGAGATATCGTTGGAAGATTCTTGGGACTCTTTGATGAATTGAAAGGACGACATGATCGACTAACAAAAGTATCCGAGGAATTGATGAATCTTCGGCAGAAGTTTAATTTTCCTGTTCTTTCCAAACAACAAGTGTCTGCTAATGTTGACAAACTTATCACATCATTTGAGAAACACAGAAAGCGACCAAATGCCGTATTTGAAGAAAATCTCATCTGTTCGATATAACAAAACCAGATAGAAATTGGCTTTGTAGTGAGGACAAACAACTGTACAAAGTACAAATTGATTCAGATGGCAGGGTGGGATATACAACTTTGAAAGTGGCTCCTATGTCAACAATCCATCCATCAAAAAGGGCCAAAAGCACATCAGAACCCTCGACAAACCAAGCGGTTATCTCCGTACCACTTTCCTGCGATAGTGAAGATTCTGAGGAAGGAAGCAGCAGTGGTGACTCGGAGACAGTTCCAGAAGAATCTCCCAGAAAGCGTACAACACGCCAGTCAACTAAGTCTGCTGCCAAACTAGTGTCTAGTCACTCTTTGTCAACCAGAAAAACGTCACGGGTGCTTCAAAGTCTAACTGAGGATGGAGTTGTTTCCAATTGTGTCCCAACACCATCACAGTCTAGAGTCTGGCGTCAAACAATCAGAGATGCAGAACAAGTTAAGAACCGCCTCATGGAACTGATCTCTGAAGAGAAATTTTCTCTGCATTTTGATGGTAAGAAAATTGACAAGACTGAGTACCAAGTTGTGTGCTTGAAAAATGACAAAAGAACATGAAAACTTGGCATTTTGGTTTCTGACAGTGGATCCTCTGCAAACATATATAAAGCACTACAGGACCTACTTGATGATTACAATGCATGGAACAGTATTCAGATGATCATCTCTGACACAACAGCTGTAAATACTGGTGGCAAGAATGGAGTTGTAACCAAGCTTCAGAAAACATTTCGAGACAAGGGATTCGATGAACCTCAATACATCGGCTACCAACACCACATTCTTGATCTTGTTCTACGACATGTGTTGGATTTCTTTTTTCCTATACAGTCACAATCGCCTAACATTAACTACAAACTTATTGATGAGATTATGGAGCACTATGATGATTTAAAAAATGCCTATAAGGGCACAGCAGCGGTAGCAGAGTATGAGAACCTTGGCTGGAGAGATGACTTTAAATTTCTTTTTTAGCTTTGTGAAGCATATAAGTTTTACAAAAACGAGGCAAAATGGCCTCGTATCAAATGGCACAAGATCCCATCACTGCACAGTGCCAGGTGGAACTCAAGAGGCATTTTTGCGCTTATTGCATTTTTTATTCTTCCAAACTGGCGAGAACAGCTGAGGATAACTTGCGATTTCGTTGCAACTACATGATCGCGGGCCTGGTTTTCAAACCAGTACTATGAAGAGGCGGCTTATGAAGACCTGCTATCAGCAATATTCCAACTTAAATGTTTCAAAGCTGTAAAATGCTTCTCTACCCACTGGAAGAAGGAACCATTAGTGCTTGATGTGCCTCAATCCAACATATTAGCCGAGAGAGCTGTAAAGTTGATGGAGGACATTCGTTCTTCTAGCAGAACAAACAAATATCTTAACTGTAAATTTATTAATACTAATACACAAATCTGAAAGATTATTAACATCACTACAAATGCTGTAGGACAGTGTAGGTACTCATTCTCATGTGTTTCTCATGTATATTGTATATAAAGCTGACATATTATAATTAATAGCCTTTGGGCCGCTATGTGTTGTTTGGTTAAATATGAAACTGTCTGAGGTGCGGGAAGTTTTTTCAAGTTATGGTGAAATCAATGTCATTTCTGTGATTTATAGGCAAAAGTTCATCATTTAGAACTCCAGGCTAATTGATTTAAAATTTATCATATACCTAGTGGACATTGTTTTTCAACGTTAAATTAAAAATTTTGGTTGTTGATTCCATGTTGCATACTAATCACCAGCTTACTTTAATAGGCTTGATGAGCATTCTGTTTTGGAATATAAAGTAGAAAATCTGGTTTCACCGTACTCGAATGGAAAACAAATTTTGACCAAAGTTCCCAAAAATATATGTTATAGCAAAGCTTTTTATGTTCTATTGAAAACAAAAGGACTTTCTGACAATCTTTCAATAATAAAATCTTTGTAAATATCTTTATAAATAAAATCTTTTTATAAATCTCAGATTTTTCAGAATGAAAAGTAAAGGTTGTTTATTATATTCAAATACTAAAAATTCCAATTTTTCAGAAAGATTAAACTTGCGCAGGTGCAAGTACTTCAAAGTAACTTTGGATTCAAACTTTTACTAAAAAATAACTTTGGACTACCTTTTTCGATTTTTTGCTTTTTTCTGTAGGACAGAGTTAATTAATGAACTCCATATATTAGATCTTTAATCTAAAAATTTTATTAGTAGTAAAAATATAACCCTTGCTCAGAAATATGTAACTTTGGATTCAAACTTTTACTAAAAAATAACTTTGGACTACCTTTTTCGATTTTTTGCTTTTTTCTGTAGGACAGAGTTAATTAATGAACTCCATATATTAGATCTTTAATCTAAAAATTTTATTAGTAGTAAAAATATAACCCTTGCTCAGAAATATGTTTTCTAGCATATTATTGCAATTATTGGAAACAATTAAGAAATCTTTAATTGTTAAGGTAAGGAGTATTTATCTTATCAATTTTAAATTCAATACACACAGACCTCAAACTCTGAAAGAATTACAATATCAACTTTGGACTTAGTTATTGCGCAGAAAATTACTCAAATATGGAGAGAGAATAAAAAATGTTTGCTTGTTGACACATGCTCTATTGTCTTTCGCTCTTCAACAGTATTATTATCATTTAGCACAATTAAGTCATGAATTACGTTAAGACCTTTAAGTTATCGTATCACGTCGCCTTTATGATGATTCAACCCTAACTTAGAAAATATAAATATTTTGTCATTGGCGTTTTATTAATCTTATGTTATTTGTTAAAGTTTTTTTAAATTATAAAAATGTTTCACATCCATCGGATAATTCTTAAGTTGGCCCACCGTCTATCAATTTTACAAACTAATTTACATTAATTGTCGTTACTAATGAAAGTGTTGCTCAGAGGATGAATTACACTTAAATTATTTTGTATATCATATATGATAAACCAGAGACAATTCACAATTTGTAAGCTAAAAATTTTTGGTGTTATTACCGATTTTATGTTTTTTGTGTTATATTCATATTTTAAACATACTTCATATTTAAACACTGACGGCAATTTTCCAGTAAATAAAAACTTGATTATGACCATTACCAATATACTTATGTATTTTATTTCATTTTGAAGTTTTCTAACTTTAAAAAACACTTTATAAACACTAAGTGGCTTTAAACATTTGGTGGGGTAAAACCTTTGGTTGGCAGTAGGATTCGTTTCTGATACATTCACGCTCTAACATTCTGATATGATTATTAGCTTGCAGATTTTTATTACAGGGAGGTTTAATCAGTTGACCCAAGAAAAGCGGAAGTTTTTTTCAAAAAATGATTCTTTGTCAAGTTTTAAAATGCACAAAAACAACAAAAAAAATCTAAAGTTAATGATTATCCAACTTTTCAAGGTTCACATTGGAGGTCTGTGTTCTAATTTAAATTAGTCTGTTATTCATGATTAATTTGAATACGGTAATCGGCATATTACGGATTGCGAGCTACATGCGGTCTTTGACAATGTTAGTGTGGCTCTTCCACGAATGATGAGATTGCAAACTTTTTACATTTTATTTCTACATACACAGAAAATTCTCGAATTCAAAAAATTTATAATCTTGCCATAAATAGGAAAGCAACTAAAGAGCCGCAGCTTGATCACTGCATTATTTTAAATAAGAGTTACTTATTAAACCAAATGTGTGAGGGGGGAGAATTAATGTCAATATCATAGAATCAGTAAAAAAACACCCATGAAATAGTAAAGACGCCATCTTTGCAATTATAAAGTAAAAATACCGGTTGAATATATTTATAAGCGAACGTGAACGTTAGTGAAAAAAAATATTCAAAAATGCGAACTCCACCAAAAAACGATGGCAAAAAATGTTCTTTTAAAAAAAATTAAACGGTTGTTTAACAAAATAAAAAACTTTTGGTGAACCTGAATAAAATGTTTGGCTTTACTAAAAAAAATATTAAATTTTGTCTAAAAAGTCTTTTATAAAATTATATTCAAAGCCATAGATCAACCTATCTAAAAATTTTGCGCCATTTTTACAACAAAATATAAACCTCACCATCTTTGGCTTTAACCACAGTCCGACTGGAATCATGGAAAAGTTCGTCACGAAAAGCAGCATTTTTTGTATTTAAGGTTCTTTCTTTTTTATGCAAAACTTTTTTGTCAGGAATTGGAAATCCACCTTTGGGTCTTGCTTTTAAATCAACATCGTTAAAATATTTGAAGAGAGGAACACGCGCTGAGTAACTGAGACCATTAAAGCAATCTTCAGTCATGCCTATGGGTATAACTTTTGCTAGTGGACCTCGATTTAGGGGCAATTCAAACTCCACATTAACATCGGAAATGTCTAACTCCCAATTTTCACATTCTTCGTTGTTTTTATCTTTAAGAGTATGTTCAACTTTCTCTTTGCATAATTCATTTATCTTAGAAACGCTGCGTTGATTTTCAGTATTTTTAAAATTACATTTATTTTTCCTAGCAGGAATGGTTGTATTTTTAGAGATATTATTTCTGGCTTTGAGACATAAATTACCATATGTTGTATAAAACAAATTTTCAAAATGGTTATCCATGGATTGAATTTCTTCGCGAGTGAAAGTACCAAATTCGTACTCATAATCATTTGGAGCGGAAAAAAATTCGTCAGAGAACATACTATAAAAAGGATCTGCAGATAATTTAGCTGTTTTATTACAAGATTTAACACCAGAATCATTAAAACCTAAACAAAGATTAATTTTTAAATAGATTTTTACATAAGAAAAAAAAAAAGAGATAAAAATAACTATTTTGAGTAGCATATCAATTACGGTATATACTCTCATCATTTCCAGTGCATTCGACTCCCATTGCTGATAATTGAGCTGCAAGTGATTTAGATGCTTTGCGACTGATACCTAAAAGGAAAAAATATAATATATCGCGATTAAAACAAAACCCGCTAATAATAAAGAATTGGAACTTGTTATCATTTTGTAAATTGAAATTATTTTTGCTGCCAATATTTAACTGATTGTTTCAAGTACTGTTTCCTTACCAATTTCTTTCATTTTATCATAGAAATCCAAGAATGAAACAGAACTTTGAAATACTTCTTTGAGACGATCGTGAGTTAGACCATTTCGCAATAGCCTTTTCAAAGTCATGGTATGAGTAACTTTGGGCAATCCAGCAGGCATGACAGCTTTAAATAATTAGCATTACAGAAATCATATAACATAGATAATCTCAAAGTAAATTGTTTTTAAACTTAAATTAAATTAATAGATACTCAAATAATAAAAATAAATTAAATTTAACATAAAAAATAAATCACAATCATTACCTTTTAATGTCTCCGAATTCTCTTTACTTGTGGCGCAAGAGATAAAATTAGTTTGCCTTTCAGAAGAAACAGAATTTATCAAGATTAGTATATTTAACCAACAAATACATTTTTTTAATTGACTCATTTACATAAATATGAAATTCACAGCAAATATTTGTATATGAGTAAACCTGAGTGGTAATTTCAAAATAAAACTATTGCATTATTAAAGTAAACCAAACGAATACCTAATAAAATTAGGCCTAATAAATACCTAATATAATTAAACAATGTTAAAACCTGGGGAACACCAATCATAGCAGATGATAAGTGTTAAGTTCCTTCCTTTCAGATTTTTTTAGTTGTCAATCCTACAAATGCAATTATTTCTCTACTCTAAGACACGAATGTCTGTCAAGGTACTACAAGGAACCATCAATTCTTAACAAATGGGTTTCTCTATCCAATGAACTTTTTATTGGTGCATTTTATACAAAAAAGAAAAAAGAAAAAAAAAGAAAGATTAAAAGGTATCAACCTATATATCTTAACTATTGTCAACTCTATATTTGAATATTTCTATTTAGCCAAAATTATTTGTCTAATTGTTCATACATCTTCTAAAAGTTTTTAGCAGATTGCAACCTTACCTATTATTGAAAGTTGAAATTTCTATCTCACTAAACCAAATTTCCAGAGGTGACTCTAGGAAAATTTTAACCATAAAGCCAACATCAGTCAGAGCTCTATGGAAACCTAAAAATATAAAATAAAGAAATTTGAAGGGAGAAGAAAATTAATTTCTAGTTAGAGATATGTACCAGAATTTTTCATAGATAACAAATTATGGAATAACAGTTAATTGGCAAGTTAAAAAATTGATCTGACCGTGAAAAGTTTGATCAGGGAAAAACTTCTGTAGCAAATCTTTTATTGAAAGATGTGTCCCTTGCAAATCTTTTATACCTTTTTCACGCAGCTGAATTGTAAAAAAAGTCAATGAAGGCTGAAAATTTTAGGTTAACTTTTTAAAGGTTTTAATGAACTTTAGAATTCAAAACAAATATTCGCATGATAAAATAAAAATAAATTAAAATCAAGAACAAACTGTTTTAGCCAAACAATAAGTGTCAGCAAAACATAAGTCAGACAGAAGGTTGATATCCATTCCATATCTGTGCATATTTCCTTGAATCATTATGAAGTCATTTTCAAAGCCACCATGAGCTACTAACACTTAAAGAAAAAAAAAGATGTCTAGTACTTAAACATAGATACTTGACACAGGATTAATTAAATATGATTAATTTTACCAAAAATAAATAAATTTCTTTCATTAAATTTGTTATAAATTTATCTTCAACTACTAAATCATTAAAGGGTACACATTTATAGATAGTGATGAACAAACTTAAGAGAACTTTTTAAAAACTCTCTGAAATTTGTTTACCGCTACCTTTTTAAAAATTAGAGAAAGCATCTGAACACATAGAAAATATATTAGAGTTTCAACAGCACTTTATTCTTAATACTTTTACTCTCGAACCAACTCTTCAAAACTTTCTTCTCACCAGTCATGGAAAATCACAATTTGACAGTGCTTATGTCAAATTGTGATTTTCCATTCACAGTGTATTATAACTGATAAATTTATAACTGCAAAAGATTTTCTTAAACTTAGAAGAAACTATTTGATTTTCTCAAGTTTTGAAGAAATTTCTGAACACAGTTTGTGGTTGCTTCATCCTATAAAAAGTAAAAAATTAAACTTCTTTTCTACATTTTATTTCTTTTTCAGGGCTGCAATTTATGAACTGTTAGGAATTTAGGGTCCTAGTAAAAATATATTTATGATATGATCTAATCTTAATGCAAGTAACAATTGTACAAAAATTCCCGGCTCCAATTCTGACTCCAAATCTGAATACCACATGTCACAATAGCACATTATCATAATTGCATGTATCTTTTTATAACATGTTAAATTTATTAATTTTTAAGTGCATACATGTCATATAATATAAAATAATTTGTGCATACATATATCATATAAAAGAAAATGTAATTTAATAGTAAAAATATAGAATAGTAAAAATACTTATTTTTGCAATGCTAGTTTAGGTCCAAAATGTTGTATATGCAAAAGTCAATAAAAACCAAATATGTAATTTTAATATAATTTATAAACATTGCAAATTATGAATACTTAAAAGCAAACTTTAACTTTTAAGTCATGCATGCAAGACCATGCATGCAAAACCATGCAGATAAAACAGAATTTTACTGCTCCCATAATCAGCCATAACAGAACTATTTTTTTACTTGACTTTTACATCATTTCTTTGTTAATCTCATCCATGAACAATAGACTTGATCCTCAAATTAAAACAAAAACCTGTAAGGTTTTCTAGTTAATTAGTTTATCTACAGTTGAACATACCTGGATAAAACTGCTTTTTGTGAAAACTACTGGCATTTTCAGTCATCACTTTAATCCAACATAAAAATTCAGTGAACACTTCTATAAACGGCTTCTGATTAACTAAATCGCTCTGCTTGATGCAGCATCTTTTGAGAGCTATAAAAGTTTCATATATGTTTTTTACTCTATTAACTTATATCTAGAGAAGGGTTTTCTAAATATAAATAATTAATTGCATATTTATAAAATTTATAACATAATTTAAAAGGTTTTATACAAAATAATAGTTAACTATGTAATAATTATTTTTTACAAATAATAGTTATTTATATAATTAAATAATTTATTTTATATAATAATGTAAAACATTTTTAAAATATGTAATTTTAAAATATTGTAAAATTATATTAAAATATAAAATTTTAAAAATGTTATAATTTTTAAACAGATTTTTGGGTTGTACAAAAAGTTTATTGCAAACATTAAAGATAATATTAAATTATGTTTTCACAAGCTTATATTTTTTTATCTTTTTTTTTTTCATTTTTTTACACTTTTTTTCAACACAAGGGAATAACTTATGTTACTTTCCTTGTAAAAAGACAAATATAATTTCAACCTGATTAGCAAACTTCATGACAAAGTTAAAACAAATAGGTTAGAAGAAATAATGTTTTTATATAAGATAATGTTAACTTAGATGAAGATATATTGACAAGTTGAAGAACTGAGAACTGCAAGTTCAAAATGTTTCTTAGATGAACTTTATACAAACAACTTACCTGCTTTTAGAAGATACCCCTGAACAAAAAAGAATGCAATAATTTTTAAAAGCAAATCTATTAGTTGTCACAAAAAAATAATAAAGCAGAGAAAACTTTTTAGTGAAAGGAACAAATAAGTTCAGTTTTGAAAAGAAATACCAAAAGCCATACTCATCACACCATACACATGCATTGCATGATTAAGTAAACTGATGGGTAATTTTCTTTTAATTTTATCTTGATGATTTCTTCAATTTTATTCTCTTTTAATTTTAGAAATATCTCTCCAACAAATAGACATTTTTTGGTAAAATGCCTAGTATAATAACTCTATGCACACAAGCATTTAAAAAACTTGAACTATTAACAGTAAGAACACCACATACAAAATACTTTATATTCTACACACAGCTTCTATATATATATGTAAATATATGAACTAAGTACTATTTATTAGAAACTTACTAAAGTAAGAGAGCTTTTGGTTTGTTTTGATAAGACTTTGAAACGCCGTATTTTTTAACACACGAGGATCAACCATTGCACCTATTTCAATGATGTCACCAAAAAACTTGTCACCATGAGCAGCTTCCAAGTCAAAAAAGATAAAAAGAGCTTCCATCGCTTTCTTGAGTGGAGTTAAAATTTCCAGCTCCTGTAAACTATGGCATTAAGACTAGTAAACTTAACATTTTTATATAAACTTTAAATGAAAACAATTGCATGTAAAACCTAATAATTGTAATATAAATAAATATACGTTACCTAATAACTTCTGGTCATTTGAGGAAATTATACTAGGAAGACACAAACCACATTTTACGAAGAAATAAAAATTAAATGATTAAAACGTTATGACTATTAGAAAAATTGTATATGTCTTCATTAATTACCATTTAGACAAAAAGTAATAAAACTCTTATGAGAACATCTCTTAGAGGAGTAGCACATTAAATTTTTTTTTTGGAATGGGAGAGATTTTGACCACATGGAATGAGAGCACTATAAAGGCTTTGCACATTAAATACTATCAATGTCAATAGGAATATCATAAAACAGTCATGTTTTAACAAAAATGAAGTTGAAAATTTCCATAATATATTGAAAATAAAGCATTTAAAGTATTCTCCTTTAAAATCAAAAATGCAAAAAAAAAAAAAAAAAAAATGAGTTACATGGATAATTCAGTAAATAATTTATGCATATTAATCAACAAACGATTTACGTTCTTTATGCCACCATTTTTGTACTATTTCCCGTTTGTCCCATGTCCATTTATGGCCATGTAATATATACCAAGCACCAAACACTGTTCCACCAAGATGAGCAGCATGATCAAAAACTTTCCACCCTAATATTAATCCAGTTAAATCTAATGCTATAATTCCATATAGTGCAGTTCCGGCAGAGAATGTAAAGAAAGGCAAAAATAAAATTGAAAGACGTGATTCTGGTTTTTCAATGCAACACACTGCTAAAACTGCAAGAAGAGCTCCAGATGCCCCTAAAGATGGAACATTTATCCCACGTAACACTTTCAAGTAATGACTCACTAGAGAAGCAAAAGTTCCTCCTGTCAAATAAAATGCTAAAAATTGCTCTGTTCCTAGAATTGATTGAATAAGGGGGGAAAAACTCCATAACACAAACATATTAGTAAAAATATGCCATGCTTCAGAATGGCTAAATACTGATAATAATAATGTTGACAATCTTTTGTTAGTAGGTGAACAAAGAAACCAGTTTTTCATAAATCTATGAGCAGCTGTAACTTTCCAACATAAAAAAATACAAGTGTTTAGTGAAATTATGCATACAATGACTTTATTTCCATAAGACAACCTATTCCACCACTCATTTAGCTTACTACGAAATACTAAAGCTTTGTTGCTACTTTTTTCTTTAAACCATTTATCAACCATTTTTGATTTATTCAAAATTTCATTTCGTGTCCTTTCATACTGAAGGATGGCACATCCTGCAAATGATGTGATTCCAACACTTGCAGTAAATATTATCGGATAAATCAGTTTACCAGTTCTTTGATTTGAAGCACCAACTAAGGTGTATTTTCTAATAGATTTAATAGAAGTAAGCCATGATTGTGCTCTTGTTCTTCTTGCAAACATGCCAATTAAGGACATGTTTAAAGCTACTAAAATATATGCATAAATCTTGATTGTTTTATATCTATCTATATTAATACCTCTCTCTCTCTCTCTCTTTCTCTTTCTCTTTCTCTTTCTCTTTCTCTCTCTCTCTCTCTCTCTCTCTCTCTCTCTCTCTCTATATATATATATATATATATATATATATATATATATATATATATATATATATATATATATATATATATATATATATATATATATGTATATATATATATATATATATAATATATATATATAATATATAGAGAGGTATTAATATAGATAGATATTGATATAGATGGATGGACAATTATTTCCAAAAACAACCAGACCATTTTTTTTTTTTTTTTGTAAACTTATAAACTTATAATTTAAGATGTTTATAAATTATGTTCATAATACATATTTGGTTTTATGTCATAAAACAAAATTTAAAGAAAATATTGACCTGACTTGATTTATTTTCAAGAAAAATTATTCTGAAATAAAATTTGCATCAGGGTGTCATAACTAAAACATACAATTAAAATTAAAAATGATACTGAATGTAACAATAAAATAAATTTAAAAAAACTGATAAATCAAAATGGTACAACAACAATAAAAATCAAAATACATATTTAAAATATCTTCAATGTGTTTTTTTTTTTTTTAAACTATACAACTCTTTTGGATTTATTTAACAAAGTTGTTGAAAATTTTAGTTTGAACTCTTCTTCAAATGGTATCTATTTCTTGTTTTAGACTACTTATGGAATATATTAAGACCTTGATTAACTTTTTATCCATCCAAGCCCAATTAATTGGATTCAAACATGGTTAACAAGCTGGCCATAGCAGTAAATTTATTTACTTTTCTTTCATCCAAGTTTGATTAAATGAAGTGTGTGAGCAGAATCCATACCTTGTTGAAACTACCTCTGGTTTTGATCAATCGACATTACACTAATAGAACCATGCAGATCTTTAGCGTCTCTATGTAGGTGTGCTGGTTGATTTTTCCTATATAGATATTACAAACTTACTCCAGTAAAATTAAAGCAGCTTCAAATACCATCGCACTACCACTACTTTGCAATTTTCGAACGAAAGAGCCATTGATACACTTTTCAGATTTGCTTTTTCAGTTCTTCATCAGATAAAAATACTTGCTTTCACTTCTTAGACGACCTTAATCTTGTGAGATTATCACTGGCCGTCAACATCGGTTTTCTGACTGCTGCATAAACACCAGATATTCCCAAGTAAAAATGTTTTTCACAGACTTCGTTTAATGCTTTGGCAAATTCGTGTTAACAGAATTTTAGATTGGCTTTAAAAAGTATGACTGTTTTCCCACTCTATAGTTATTTTGAACTTCTGGGTTGTGCATAATTTTGATGCCACCTATGGTTTTAAATGTTTTTAGAGAGTTTTTGCTTCGTTTACTGTTTTCGATACATTTATATTTTATCTTAACTTTCAGATTGTCTCAAAATCTCAAAAAAATGTGCCCACAGCGTGAGCTGAAATGAAACTTCACGATTGTTTTTTTAAATGTGAGCGACGCATCGAATCGTATCATTTAACATGGTCAATTCATAGCGTTCGATGCGTCGTTAAGATGTTAAAAAATGCATCGAAAATCCTTCATCGTTAAACAATGCATCGAAAGACTGCATCGTTAAACAATGTATCGAAAAAAAGAAAAATAAAATATAAAACAGCTAAATTCAAATCTTAAATTTTATTTCGTCATTGATATGGGTGAAGTAATTCCAAACTAAGGAAACTTTTGGTGTCTGGAAGGGAAAAAAATTTAAGTTTAAGTTATAATTAGTAATCATAAAAAATCGATTAATGTATTTTCAAAGTCGACCGAAATCGACTAATACATTTTTAAAATCGAGTAAGTCGACTAAAAGTTGATTTACTCGATTTTAAAAATGTATTAGTCGATTTCGGAATATTTTAATAAAAAATTTATTATTATCATATACTTTAATGTTGCTTGACAATTTATTTTTTAGATGCCATGAAAAAAATAGAACTTCAAGAGAGTAAACAAAGAAACCAGGTCGTATGTAATACTGTCATAATAACACATGCTGTTGTTATATCAAGAGCATTTTCTTTGTTCATTTTTAATTCATCTGATCTATTAGATGAATTAAAAATCGAATAAACAAACAAAATTACTATCACAAAGTAGAGAAGAAAAAAAACACAGATAAGCATTTTAAATTATTTTTTACAACAACTAAAGCAAAAATTAACAAAAGCTTAACTAATAACAAAAAAAGTGACGTAGATGGGTGGGGACAGATGGGGCGGCCAAACTTTTTTTGGGGTAGCAGATTATTAAAACTTTTTCGCATCTTTAACTGAGTGTCATAACTTATTACTTAACATTTCGTTTTAAAAGCATCAACTGGTTACTATAATGAGAAAAAGGAAACATTAATGAAGCGGTGCTACATACAGTAGGCTAAGAGTTAAGTTTATGTGATACTGCAATTTAGGTTCAATATTTAGCTATTTTGGTTGAATTAAAAAACCGCTATGAGTGATATTCTTACGCATGGCTCAATCTTTATAAATAATTTATTTTTACAAGATAAACTACTTATAAAGATATCTCTTTAGGAATTCGTCAGCATAATAGCATTATTAAAGGTTGAAAAAATTAAATCAAGTGAAAAAAAAGAAATAAGAATGTCATGATGATTACCTGATTAGTAAGAAACCCATAGTCGATTAAATCGACTATTCGATTTTTCAAAGTCGACTAATTTCGATTTTTGACGAGTCGACTTTTAGTTGATTTAGTGGAAGTCGATAACAACACAAATTTTAAGTAAAAAAAGCCTACCTTGTTGATTGTCGATCGCTGGTAGAAGATTGTTGCAGAAAATGTTCACTGATATGGGTTCAAAATTTGAATGATTTTAAAAATTTCAAATTAGCAATATTTATCTGTGTTTTATTAATAGGTCATTTAATTTAATGATTTGCGATTGAAAATATACTAAACGATCTATATAGTTAATTTATGATACATTTTATTTGTTTGTTATCTTTTCTCATGCGAAATGTTGGGATATCGTAAGGAGCATAATCGGAAATCGAAAAAACAACTAACGTAAGTAATTTTACACCATTTTAATATTTATCTAGCACATCGTAAATCGTTCAAATACATTTTTGTTTGATTAACAGTGTTCGATGCATCGAACAAACTAATTGGGTTCGATGCATTGAACAAGCAAATTGGGTTCGATGCATTGAATGCGATAAGTTGTTTCTTTAATCGAACTGATCGTCGCTCCCTATTTTTTAGTTTTTCGAGAACAGCGTGTCAGGATATTTTTTACGGATTCACTTTTTATCCTGATTTTTGAAAGTTTTAGGGAAGATATATAGATTTGAAAAATATAATTCATAAACCTCGACTCCATTGTCTCAGAATTTGTTTCATGAAACAGATTTTAGTTCTAACAAAATAAAACAATGAAATGCTACAAAAACACTTTTTGGTTCATGATTAAATATTTTGAGGGTTCAGAAATCAGAACACCTTTTTTAGATTTATTTTTGGCCTTTTCTTGTTTGTTTGTTTGGTTTTTGCGAATGAATAAAAATAGTTTTAAAAAGTTTTCTTTTCACTCTAAAATAAAAGATGTAACTTTATTTATTTACTAAAACACGTAACAATCAATAAATGTTTTGTGAAAAAAAAACCTATAGAAAACTTTTTTATCACAAATATTGGTTGGCCCTCACCTAGCTTAAGGCACAGGGAACTTCCTTGCAGTTCCTTGTGAGTATCTATAATATAACCCAAAATCCAAGAAGCAGTATTGAGTATTTCTGCAAATTTCACAAAATGGTAAATTTGCAAATAGAAAATTATTTAAAATTATTTTTTGACAAAAAAAAAATAAACAAAAAAAAATCAACAAGAGATTGTAAATTTAAGTTCATAGACATAATTTAAGGGAATAATGTTGCAAAGTCTAGACACAGAATTGGTAAATTTGATTACGTAAAGACCACGAATACATATAAACTTGTTCGACGAAAAGCCAGACACTCATGAATATCAGATGAAGTTAAACGTTTATTAACAATCGAGAATAGTGCTGGCGAAACCTATTCGGGAATGGAATCAGATGACATGAATGATCTAAAAGAATAATACTGCCATGCAGGGCCGCCGAGAGGGGGGGGGGCCCAAAGGGACAGTTTGTCCCGGGCGGCAGATGTCGATGGGGCGCCAGATGCCGAAGTAAAATGAAAATAGTTTTTTTAATCTTAAAATGTCATAATTGAAATGTATATATTACTCGCATTATATCATTATTTTTAATTTCTCGAAAAAATTTTAAAATACGAACTCATCATTGATTTCGTACTCTATACGCAGTTAAATTAAAAATGTCCCTTGAGATTTTAGCATTCATCAGACTAAAGTAAAAAAACGTAAACGTTGATAATTAGCAATAACAAACTGTGAATACAATTTAGAAATAATTCTATTCAGAATTTAGAAAGTAATAGTAAATATTTTTCAACTCTTTACGATCAACTTATTTATGGTAATTCATATTTAAGATTTATATTTAACTATTGAAATATTGATTTATGGGATTAGCTTTTTGAGATTGAGTTTATAATTTTTTTATTTATTTTTTATTTATGCGTACGGTTTTTTTATTTATGCGTACGGTTATTTACAGTAACTGTTAATAATGAATCGTAAAAAACTTTTTGGTGCCCAAAACAGGGCATTGGCTTCCAAAAGGGTAAAAGAATGTGAAAAAAATAAACAAACGCTCCAAGAATTACGTTGGTTTTACAAAGCTACTAATCAAAATACTGATTTGAAGGTGAGTTAGTAGAAATATATAGGTCTATAAATATATATATATATATGTATATATATATATATATATATATATATATATATATATATATATATATATATATATATATATATATAATTTTCGAAGCGATTTACGAATATTTTCGAAATTAATCATTTTTCATACAATGCCAATATTCGATGCAGAGGGTGAAAGATCTTTTAGTAAACTTAAGATTATAAATAACCATTTCAGAGCCACCATGGGACAAGAGCGACTTTCAAATCTTATGATGTTGTCTATTGAAAATGATCTCGCGAAATGATTGTCATATGATGAAGTAATTTATAATTTTGCCTCGAAAAAAGCTCGAAATTTTATTTAAATTAGGAATTGTTTATGCTGTGGTTAGTTAGCAAAAAATGAAATAAAGTGTAAAGGCATAACCCAGCAAACATGTCAGCGTTGAATCAACGTTGAAAACCGGTCGCAGCGTAGAAAAAGCGTTACAGTGACAAAAACAACGTCTTTTCAACGTTGAATCAATGTCCATTTTTGTATACTAAATCGCGGTAAATTGAAACGTTGAATAAGCGTTGAAATTGTAACGTAATTTAGCTTCTCAAAATAAAACGTTTATTCAACGTGGAATCACTTTACGCAAAAAAGCCACTTTAAAACGTTTCAAAATTTATGCATAATCAACGTTAAAAATAAACCGCTTTTTAAACATTACATTTTCAACGTTGAAAAAGCGTTTAAATTTCAACGTATATTATCTTCTCAAAAAATCGCGTTTATTCAACGTTGAATAAAAGTACGCAAATAATCACAGTAAAAACGTCGCAAAGTTTAAGGTTTATCAACGTTACACATTAGCTGCTTTTTCAACGTATTTAAGCTATTTATAAAACAACGTTTATTCAACGTTACATATGCCAACGTTGAAAATGTGGTAATTAAAAAACGTTGAAAAAGTGTTTTTTTGCCAACGTTAATAAAACGTTGCTTTCGCAACGTTGAGGAAGTAGCACATTGACAATTTTTGTGTAATTGATGTAGCCATTACAAAAATAATTTGCCGTAGTGGAAAGGCAAGGAAAACTTAATAGAATGCATGCAGATGGTATAAAAAATATTTTAAAGTTATATTTTATAACCTATTTTTAATGCGACTAATTTAAAACTTTTAGATTTTATATCAAAGTGTATATAATATACATAAATCTCAGGGTAAATTCTATTTATTCAGGTTATTTTTGTCTGTATTTTTATTTTATTTTAAGTTGACCATTTTAATAAAATGCTCAACTTTTTAAAAAAAGTTATTTCTTAGTTATAAATAGTACTTTATTTTAACAATGTTCAGATGTACAAAGTAATATCAAAGCTTATAAAATATAATAAGTCAGACTAAATTTAGTCTGTTAACAGACTAAACTTTAAAGACACATTGTGTGTTTGTATGTCTGTATTATATATTCATGCTTTTTTTAAAATTTCACATAAATGTATATAAATATCTATACAAAATGAATTTCAGCTCAGTCAGTAGCAAACTTTGGACATTTTTAAATTAGTTGTTGGAGTAGTAAACCATTAAAAGAAAATTCTGCCTCAAACATTTTCAAAACATGGCAGCTATTTGTATATATACACATAAATTATATATATATATATATATATATATATATATATATATATATATATATATATATATATATATATATATATATATATATATTATAATGGCTTCACAATCTTGGGCTTAAGTTTTTTATTTTGAAAATAAGATTGAAACAGAGGCAGTTGTTCCATCTTGTTGGGTAAAAGATAGTTGGTTATTTTTACTGCATTCATTGCTATATTAATTGTTAAATATGAATTAAAAAAAACTATTATTAATGTTTTATATTAATAGTGAAGTGCAATATCAAATAAACTTTTTTCTTTCTAATTTGGGATAAGTAATATTTTGAATCTGTTTATTTTGTTATTATTGCCTAGATATATATTGTAATCTGTTTACACTTATTCTACATTTTAGTTTTTACATTTATGGTTTATATTTATTTTACTAAATAATTATTAATAGATAAAGAAGCATGTGAAGGATTTAATTTCATGACTCTGGAATGAGGAATCTGAAGAAGAATGTGAGTAATTATGTTTGTGAATAATTGTGTTTCTTTTTTGATTTGTCTTTTCTTTGTTTTTTATATGGTAAAGAATAAAAAAAAAAAAAAAAAGAACTGTATGTATGTATTTAAAAAAAAAAATGTATATACATGCTTAATAAATTGCTTTTTTTTTTTAGAATTTCAGAAAAAGGTTTTTAAACAACTTTTAGAAATTAAAAGTATGGTAAAGGATCTTCAAAATGTTTCTTCATTTGTATCCGAAGATCTGCAAATAAATGCATTGAGTTCAATAGAACAACTTATTGAGCTAGATACTACATTAAATGACAGTGTCATTTTTTCTAAATGGGTAAGTTCCCCTGTTGCTATTGCTAGTTTGAATTTTTTCTTTATATTGTCATGGTAAATTGATTTACCTTATTAACTGAAAAGTTGATTAAAGAATATAATTTTATTTTATTTATTATAATTTGTCATTCTATACATACTTTTTGTTTTTTCAAGTTTCAATGTTTTTTAATTTGTTTAAAAAT